>NW_027175887.1:17957912-17975412 GCF_023055335.1 Clinocottus analis
ATCTTTCTCGTCCACGTCATCTTTCTCGTCCTCGTCATCTTTCTCGTCCTCGTCATCTTTCTCGTCCTCGTCATCTTTCTCGTCCACGTCATCTTTCTCGTCCACGTCATCTTTCTCGTCCTCGTCATCTTTCTCGTCCTCGTCCACGTCATCTTTCTCGTCCTCGTCATCTTTCTCGTCCTCGTCATCTTTCTCGTCCTCGTCCACGTCATCTTTCTCGTCCTCGTCATCTTTCTCGTCCTCGTCATCTTTCTCGTCCTCGTCCACGTCATCTTTCTCGTCCTCGTCCTCGTCATCTTTCTCCTCCTCGTCTTCATCCTCATCTACGTCCTCGTCCACGTTCTCGCCCATGTCGACGTCCTCGTCCACGACATCTTTCTCGTCCTCGTCTACGTCCTCGTCCTCATCCTCGTCTATGTCCTCGTCCTCATCCTCGTCCTCATCCTCGTCCTCATCCTCGTCATCTTCCTCGTCCTCATCAGCTTTGTTACACGAGCAAAGCAAAGGAAAGACATGTTCCTCTGAGTGAAAGATGTTGCTGTTTGCAGAGAAAACACATCATGAGACCATGTGAGTGAAGGTCTCTGCTGCAGTTTTACACTGTTTCTGTTCTCCTGGCTGCTCTCATTGAGTTACTGGATCACTAATGTTATAAATATCACGATATAACGTACCTCATCAAATATACTTCTCACCAAAATATATCTAATGCAACAACACAAGGCCAGTTCCTTTATTTTACCCTGGAGAACATCTCACAAAACCATAAAGAAGGTGACATGGAGGGACCCTGGGAAAAGACCTGTGTGTGTGTGTGTGTGTGTGTGTGTGTGTGTGTGTGTGTGTGTCTGTCTGTCTGTCTGTCTGTCTGTCTGTCTGTCTGTCTGTCTGTCTGTCTGTCTGTCTGTCTGTCTGTCTGTCTGTCTGTCTGTCTGTGTGCGTGTGTGTGTAAAACGTCCTCCTGGGTCACATGACCTGCCTCCATCACCTGAGAACCGACGCCGTGTCGTTCAGACGACTCGACTCGGTTTTATTTTTTACTGGAGAGTCAAAAGCTGCGTCTCCTCTCAGTGCGGTAAACACGGTGTGTGTGTGTGTGTGTGTGTGTGTGTGTGTGTGTGTGTGTGTGTGTGTGTGTGCAGCAGCTGACATGGCACGGAGGGTTTCTGTGGCGCTGCCAGCAGGGAGAAGAGGCTCGCAGATGGTGAACGTTACGTAACCGCGGCCTCGAAGGCAAACTGAGACGCCGCCGAGTCTCTGAGTCTCTGAGTCTCTGCATCTCTGAGTCTCTGAGTCTCTGAGTCTCTGAGTCTCTGCATCTCTGAGTCTCTGAGTCTCTGGTCGGGTCGAGTGTGTAGCGTTGGTGTTTTTCTGCAGCCGCACACTCCCACGTGGACGCAGTGCGTTTGATTCACAGAACTGAAGGTCTCTCTCTCTCTCTCTCTCTCTCTCTCTCTCCATCCATCTCTCTCTCTCTCTCTCTCTCTCTCTCTCTCTCTCTCTCTCTCTCTCTCTCTCTCTCTCTCTCTCTCTCTCTCTCTCTCTCTCAGCGCTGGAAGAAGTACTAAAGTACTACAAACGCTGATGTACAAGTACTTCTCCCTCTTATCGGGCTTCCTGTGCTTTAATGTTTCCGTCATGGTTCGTCTTCCAGTTCTTTGAGTTTAATGTTCCTGCTCTTGAGACGTCTTCTCCTCCGTCACACGTCTGTTTGTTTGTTGGCTTCACTCCTTCAGGCTCTCATCCTCCTTTCTCTTCTCCTCCTCCTCCTCGTTCTTCTCTTCAGATCAACGGCGTGACCTTCCCTCTGCCAGGAGAAGGTCCGGAGCAGCAGCTGCTGAAGCCCAAAGAGTGGAGCTACTGCGACTACTTCTGGGTGAGAGACGCTGGAGGAGCAGAAGCTTTAAAGGTTAAATGTAACAGTTCAAAGCATCAGGACATCAAAGCATCAGGACATCAAAGCATCGAGCGGCTGCAGAGCGGCTGCAGAGCGGCTGCAGAGCGGCTGCAGAGCGGCTGCAGAGCGGCTGCAGAGCGGCTGCAGAGCGGCGTCGTCTACCAACGACTTCCTGAACTGGATTTGAATCGAGTGAAATACGACCTCGTGTTTCCTCCTCCGCTGCTGTTGTTGTTGTTGTTCGGCTGCTCGTCGTGTCCTGATGCTTCTGCAGCGAGCACACACACACACACACACACACACACACACACACACACACACACACACACACACACACACACACACACACACACACACACACACACACACACACACACACAACGCGTGTCCTCCTTGACATGTCAGTGTGACTCACACATTCAGAGCTTTCACGCTCTCAAACAGCAGAGAGGCGTTTCTGCTGTTTGAGGCTGTTCGTCAGTTGAGTGACGCTCTTCCTCCTCCTCCTCCTCCTCCTCCTCCTCCTCTTCCTCCTCCTCTTCCTCAGACCGATAAGAAGGACCCTCAGGGTACGACCTCGGTGGCAGGGTTCGAGGTTCTCCTCCAGAAGCAGCTGAAGGGCAAACAGATGCAGAAGGAGATGTCTGAGTTCGTCCACGAGAGGTAGAGCGCTGTGCTTCATCATTATGTATTATAGATGTATTATAGATGTATTTATTATATTTATTATATATGTATTTATTATATTTATTATATATGTATTATAGATGTATTATATATGTATTATAGATGTATTATAGATGTATTATATATTTATTATATATGTATTATATATTCATTATATATGTATTATATATGTATTATATATTTATTATAGATGTATTATATATGTATTATAGAATGTATTTATTATATTTATTATATATGTATTTATTATATATTCATTATATGTGTATTATATATTCATTATATTTGTATTATATATGTATTATATATTCATTATATTTGTATTATATATGTATTATATATGTATTATATATGTATTATATATTCATTATGTATATGCTGCTGAAGCAGCGTTGGGGTCTCTGCCCCGGCCCTTGAGCCAGGCAGCCGGTCGTCACAGCTCTCTGCTCTGGTCCTGTTTTCAGGATAAAGATTGAAGAAGAATACGCCAAGAACCTGTCCAAGCTGTCGCTGAGCCCACTGGCAGCGCAGGAGGAGGGGTGAGTCAGAACCACACGGGACCGGGTCAGAGGGGGCAGAACCGGGTCTAAAGGGAATAGAACCGGGTCAGAGGGGACAGAACCAGGTCTAAAGGGAACAGAACCGGGTCAGAGGGGGCAGAACCAGGTCTAAAGGGAACAGAACCGGGTCAGAGGGGGCAGAACCAGGTCTAAAGGGAATAGAACCGGGTCAGAGGGGACAGAACCAGGTCTAAAGGGAACAGAACCGGGTCTAAAGGGGACAGAACCGGGTCTAAAGGGGACAGAACCGGGTCTAAAGGGGACAGAACCGGGTCAGAGGGGACAGAACCGGGTCCAAAGGGGACAGAACCATGTCTAAAGGGAACAGAACCGGGTCTAAAGGGGACAGAACCGGGTCTAAAGGGGACAGAACCGGGTCAGAGGGCACAGAACCGGGTCAGATGGGACAGAACCGGGTCTAAAGGGGACAGAACCAGGTCTAAAGGGAACAGAACCGGGTCAGAGGGGGCAGAACCAGGTCTAAAGGGAACAGAACCGGGTCTAAAGGGGACAGAACCGGGTCTAAAGGGGACAGAAACAGGTCTAAAGGGGACAGAACCGAGTCAGATGGGACAGAACCGGGTTTAAAAGGAACAGAACCGGGTCAGAGGGGGCAGAACCAGGTCTAAAGGGAACAGAACCGGGTCTAAAGGGGACAGAACCGGGTCTAAAGGGGACAGAACCAGGTCTAAAGGGAACAGAACCGGGTCAGATGGGACAGAACCGGGTTTAAAAGGAACAGAACCGGGTCAGAGGGGAGCAGAACCGTCGGCTCTTAAGGTCCAGACTGAGACCCAGGCTGTGTACCTAATATACACACCAGGTGTTCTACAGTACAGTACACCAGTACCAGTACTAGTACTCCTGTGTACTGTGATGTCATGGAGGACGTCTCTTGTTCTCAGGACTTTGGGAGACGCCTGGACGCAGCTGAAGAAGAGTCTGCACGACGAAGCCGAGGTCCACCTCAAGTTCTCCAACAAGGTGTGTGTGTGTGTGTGTGTGTGTGTGTGTGTGTGTGTATATGTGTATATGTGTGTGTGTGTGTATTTGTATATATATATCAGTGTGTACAATAGAAGGGAGGTGTTTCTGTCCTTCCTCACTGAGAAAGATCAGAGAGATAATGTGTGTGTGTGTGTGTGTGTGTGTGTGTGTGTGTGTGTGTGTGTGTGTGTGTCCTCAGCTGCACACCGAGGTGGAGAAGCCTCTGCTGACGTTCCGGTGCGACAACTTCAAGAAAGACCTGAAGAAGTACGACCATCACATCGCCGACCTGCGGAAGCAGCTGGCCAGCCGGCACGCCAGCGTGGAGAAGGTACACACACACACACACACACACACACACACACACTGTGTGGGTATTTCCTGCATGTTGTGATGAAGAAAAGGAAGAAGAAGAAAAAATAAATCCCTGAATGACTCCTCAGATTACAGGATGAGGCGGCGTGAAGAGGCCGTAATGATTCATGTGACAGATGTTTACCGTAAAGCTGAGGATTACTGTCTGTTCACACGCTGTGTGTGTGTGTGTGTGTGTGTGTGTGTGTGTAGTCCCGTAAAGCGCTGGCGGACCGGCAGAAGGACCTGGAGGTGAAGACGCAGCAGCTGGAGATCAAACTGAGCAACAAGACGGAGGAGGACATCAAGAAGGCCCGCCGGAAATCCACACAAGCAGGTCACACACACACACACACACACACACACACACACACACACACACACACACACACACACACACACACACACACACTTATTGCAGTCTTGGGTTTCAGTTTAAATCTGAAGATCTTCCATATTTATTTTGCATTGTGTGTTTTTTTGTGTGTGTTAGCTTAGCCAGTTAGCTTAGCTTAGCACAAAGACTGGAAACGGGGGGAAACAGCTAGCGTCTCTCACTGGTCACAAAATAGTAATTTATGGATGAATTAATATTACAAAACGTTCATAACAACAGATTCAGTGAAGTGGTCGGTGAGCGCCCTCTGCTGGTGAACATGAGGAACTGAACCTGTAAATAAATAAATGTTGTTGTTGTTTCTGAGGGATTAGAACACATCGCTTCAACACGTGTTGTGTTTATTACTTCATTTTAATATCATTAAACACATTCATGTGGTTCTTTTATGCATTAAAACCTGAACACACGAGGAAGGTTGAACCTCTGACACCAGACTGAGAGAAGCAGGTGACCTCTGAACTGTGACCTCTGACCTCTGACCTCTGCGTGTCCTGCAGGAGACGACCTGATGCGCTGCGTGGATCTGTACAACCAGACGCAGTGCAAGTGGTTTGAGGAGATGGTGACCACGAGCATGGTGAGCGCACTTCCTGTTGCACAGAGCACTTCCTGTTGCAGAGGAAGGCTGCAGAGTTATCTTCATGGATTTACGTCTCTCTCCTCCTCTTCTTCCTCTCTCTCCTCCTCCTTCTCCTCCTCCTCCTCTTCCTCAGGAGCTGGAGAGGCTGGAGGTGGAGCGCATCGAGTGGATCCAGCAGCATCTTCGTCAGTACACGACTCTGAGACACGAGACGGACATGTTCAACCAGAGCGTGAGTTATTATTATTATTATTATTATTATTATTATTATTAAATTATTATATTATATTATATATATATATATATACATTTTTTTTTTATTGATTATATTATTATTATTTTTAAATTATTATATTTTATTATTATTATTATTATTATTATTATTATTATTATTATTATTATTATTATTATATTATCTTGATAACGACTGGATGGAAAATCCTTCAAATTTGTATATTGGGTGTGTGTGTGTGTGTGTGTGTGTGTGTGTGTGTGTGTGTGTGTGTGTGTGTGTGTAGACGGTGGAGCCCGTGGATCAGCTCCTGCAGAGCGTGGATCCGGCCAGAGACCGTGAGCTGTGGGTGAGAGAGAACAACACGGGCGAGGTGCGGCCGGTGGACATGGACCTGTAGCGCCGACCCGGGCCCGGCTCGGCTCGGCCCGGCTCGGCTCGGCCCGGCTCGGCCCGGCTCGGCCCGGCCCGGCCGCTGACGCTGATCCAGGGACGGCCGACTCGCCGCCCGCTGGCACCGCGGGTTCTGCGGTCCGGACGAGGCGGCGGGTCGCAGCATGCTCCTCCTCAGGCTCCGCCCCCTCAGCGCTCAGACTCCGCCCCCTCATCGCTCAGACTCCGCCCCCTCATCGCTCAGACTCCGCCCCCTCATCGCTCTCTGAATGCCGTGTGACACACCTGCTGTTTACCTGTCGTAACGTGCACACTCGTGGAGCAGTTACATGTTTTAATCGTCTCGTTTAGCTTCAATCCACCGTCTTCACGGTTTGAACTAAAAAAAAAGTCTGATTGTTGAAACGACCTTTATTTTAGATACGACGCTCTATATGATATTATATGATATATTTTCATATTTTGCCGGTTCACTTTTTCTTTGGGTGGAAACGCATGTTTTTAAATATCTCGCTTTGTGTGTCTGAAGAGCCGCACAACGTGTGTGTACCAAGTGTGTTGAAGCTACACAAAGGTACGTGACAGCAGCTAGGAACTTTACTCACACACACACAGACACACACACACACACACACAGACAGACAGACAGACAGACAGACACACACACAAAGACACACAGACACACATGCACATAGACCCATAGACACACACAAACACACACATGTACGTACGCACGCACATACGTAAATAGACACACACAGAAAGGCAGACACACAGTGACACACACATTCGCACAGACACACAGACAGACAGGCTCACGCATAGACACACACACACACACGCACAATGACACACAGCAACAAAACAAGTGTGCAGCATTAATAGCCAGTGTGTTTAAAAAAAATAACAAATTCACACACACACGTACATATGCATACGCAAACAGACACACACAATGACACACATACGCACAGACAAACACATACACAGACAGACACACATACACAACAACAAAAAGTGTACAGCATTAATAGCCAGTAACCTCAGTTGTTTAAAGCACAGACACACACAAACAAACAGACAGACACACAGAGACAGACACACACAGACAGACACACACAGTGTTTTTTGGATGTGATTGTGATTCATAAATCAAACGTTGGTCCGAGTCCCCTGCAACACCTCTTAGTGCCTGGCGGTGGACCGGACGGATACGACTCCTCTCTCGTCAGTGGACACGTGTTCAGGCTCGCTGGTCCTGTTCAAAACGCCCGGACGAGGTGTTTGTACTGTCATGTGTTTTGTTGCTTTCGGGGTGTGTGTGTGTGTGTGTGTGTGTGTGTGTGTGTGTGTGTGTGTGTGTGTGTGTGTGTGTGTGTGTGTGTGTGTGTGTGTGTGTGTGTGTGTGTGTGTGTGTGTGTGTGTGTGTGTGTGTGTGTGTGTGTGTGTGTGTGTGTGTGTGTGTGTGTGTGTGGAGGGTGAGGGAAGCACAAAGAATATCTTTGCTTTTAAAAAGCGAAAATTCTGCCGATTTAAAGAAAAGATAAAAACACTGGCAGGCTGATCTGGAGCCGCCGACTCGTCCCAGAGGCACAAAAGTGAAAAGAAAAGACATTTTCTTTGTTGTTGTTGTTTATTTTTGTATCAGAGACTGCATGAACAGTGTGTTTACATGTACGTGTGTGTCTTTATTGGGATTGTTACCTTTCTGTCAACATGTCAATGAAACGTTTCCTCGAAAGCCGATCGGGCGAAGATGAAAAGTCGAAATCCGACTGCGGAGCACAAGAACAATACTTCATTAAAGTAAATAAATATATAGACGCTTTACCTGCCTTATCGCCAACATAACGTGTGCAGTGCTTTACGTTACTTTGTGTTTTTAAACGACGCGCAGGTTTAAATAGCTTTTCTGTCGTGGAGGTTTTGTGTGTCAATGTTGTGCAACTAAATGTAACAAAAGTTAATTTGTTCCAACTAAATGTCCCAACGGTCGAGTCCTCCTCCTCCTCCTCCTCCTCCTCCTCCTCTTCCTCCTCCTCTTCCTCCTCCTCCTCTTCCTCCTCCTCCCCATGTGATTAACATTCCCATAACGTGACTTCAGATCCGATGTTCCCGGTGTGTTTGCGGATGTTTGGTCCGCGGTGAGCTTCTGTCCAGACGGTGTGCCGTGGAATGCAGTGTCCAAAAAAAAATAAATCTCCTCTCTGAAAACTGTTTATCATGGCGGTGTGTGGTGATGTCACTGTGTTTGGACGCCACTGGATCCAGGCCAGCGGCGCTGGGACGGACCGGTAAGGCAGGAATTAACCCCCCGAGGCCCAAGAGATGATTCCTGAGCTCAGGAATATTTGTTTTGATTATTTTTGACCCAACTATTTAACTGTATTGCAAAGAAGAAGAAGAAGACTTCCCTCTCTTCAGCGTTTGAATGTTCAACTCGTTAAAAAGCCTCAAGGAAAGAAAACGAAACCTTTTTTTAAAAGACGTTTATTACACATGTATCTACTGTGTTGTAGACGATTATACACATATCAGAGGCTCGAAGGGATCATTCAGTTGTATTCTCTGGTTGTATAGAAGTCTATACTTCATGTGTTAAAGCTGCATTCTCTCTCCTGACCACCAGGGGGCGACTCCTCTGGTTGTATAGAAGTCTATGCTTCATGTGTTGAAGCTGCCTTCTCTCTCCTGACCACCAGGGGGCGACTCCTCTGGTTGTATAGAAGTCTATGCTTCATGTGTTGAAGCTGCATTCTCTCTCCTGACCACCAGGGGGCGACGCCTCTGGTTGTATAGAAGTCTATGCTTCATGTGTTAAAGCTGCATTCTCTCTCCTGACCACCAGGGGGCGACTCCTCTGGTTGTATAGAAGTATATGCTTCATGTGTTAAAGCTGCATTCTCTCTCCTGACCACCAGGGGGCGACTCCTCTGGTTGTATAGAAGTCTATGCTTCATGTGTTAAAGCTGCATTCTCTCTCCTGACCACCAGGGGGCGACTCTTCTGGTTGTATAGAAGTCTATGCTTCATGTGTTAAAGCTGCATTCTCTCTCTTGACCACCAGGGGGCGACTCCTCTGGTTGTATAGAAGTCTATATAAGTGACTCTACTTCTCTCTTGATGTATTCCCTCAGTAAATATTGTAAACATGAGTTTATTTCTCTAGTTTTGTCCTTTTATGGTCCATTTAAGTAATAATACAATCTAAAAAGTGAAAGTAAGAACAGGATTTATCTTCCATTTGTAAGAAGTCGGTGTTTCCACCGTCGTCACACATTATATGAATAAAACAGTCTTTCACAACAACACATCCATTACATCTTTATCCCTTAAAGCTCGCTTAAGAATGTTTCTAACTTAAAGTCTTCTTCACGGCGCCACAAACGCATTAACTCAACGACTCGCTGCAGTGGAAGGAGTCCGCTCGTCTCAATTGACCTTCAGGTCTTAATCGGATTGGCCGATACAGGCAGATTATTAACCTGAGACTAATTCCTCTCAAAGGAGCTCTGGTCCCGACTTTCTTCCTCTCAAACTAATGAATCAATTCAAAGTGTGAACAAATGTTTCTGGAGCTCTGCCAGACGAGAGAGAAGGATGTCGTGTTGCTCGAGTCAGTAGAAAACACAAGTGTGTTGCAGATAAACGTTGTACGTATATTTTGTGTGTGTTTTAATGCTGATTATTCATTATTGTCACTGTCGTTGCATTAAAAAAAAATTCAAAAATCTAAATAGTCAACAAGGTTTTCACA
Source organism: Clinocottus analis (assembly GCF_023055335.1). Classification (NCBI taxonomy): domain Eukaryota; kingdom Metazoa; phylum Chordata; class Actinopteri; order Perciformes; family Cottidae; genus Clinocottus; species Clinocottus analis. The sequence continues at coordinate 17,967,760 of NW_027175887.1, forward strand.
CTGTGTCCGTTGGAGCTAATATGCAAATACATTTATGTTTAATTCAACACAAAAATGTAATTAAAAGTAAATAAAATCACATTTAATTCTACGAGAGGCAGCAGAGACGGAGGCTAATGCTAGCTAGGCTAGTTAGCGTTTAGCTGGTAGTTTTTAAGGATTTAGCTGTATGTAGATGTCACGTGTCTTTTTCAAACAGGATAACTTTGCTTTAACTAAGGCTAGTCGGTAAAATCAACAAGTAGTTTACAACATCAACCACATGCAGGACACAAACACTTCTCCCTCTGGTCCACTTAAGCTAACGAAGTTTAATTCACAAGAAAAAAGTGTTTTACGTTTGTCTCGTTATAATTGAAGATAGTCGTCGTCTAATTTATGTGGCGGGAAATCTCTATTCTGACATGTTAAACCACCAGAATTATATATATATATATATATATATATATATATATATATATATATATATATATATATATATATATATATATATATATATATATAATAGCTGTGTGTTTTAATGCTATTTAATGCTAAGGAATATGTGTAAAATAGCTTCGGCTAACTAAGCTAACTTACCAGCTAGCCTGAACTAGCTAGAAAGCTATCACTGCAGTTTGTTTTTGCGTGTTCTCTAGTTCTTTGCCTACACTATGTTGTATTATATTGTATTTTCTATAGTTAGGTACCTGGTCCACATGTCTGACCAAAAGTTTACAAACTCACGTCTTGAGTTGTCATTTCAAGAGTTCCCCGGCTTTTGATTTTCTGGGACGAAAATGCAATAATTGAATTGCTCTCTGGGTGCAACGACCAAAAAGAGAAAATGCAGTTTTGTTCGTCTGGTTGCTCGACCAAAACAAATGAATACAAACAGCAACGTGGTTGAAGAGGACAAGCAGCCAGGACACGAGCAGTGAAACAGAAAACAGAAAGTCTTCAAACCCCTGAAGGGCTTCCTCTCCGTGTTTTATTGCTTCTTCTCTTTCAGCTTGTCTTTGATTTTCTGAGGCTCGTCGTATTGAATCAACCGCAGGATGTCCTTGTTATCCATCACGCCCTGGATGAACTCCCCCTCTGAGATCTTATCTGGGGAGAATGATGAAAAAGAATATATAACAGAAGGAAAGCATGGAGGCGTGACGTTCAGAGCGGCTTCGGTGTGTTCGTGAGCTACCGTTGTCCTTCTTCCCGAAGAATTCCCAGATTTTCTCCGCCCTCTTCTCCGGCGTGTTTTCGTCCTCGGGGAGGTTCTTCTGGTCGTCGGCGGGAATCATGTTGAATATCGACTGTGTGAGAGTAATTTTCATATTTATCATAGCAATACTATTATCATATTCTTGTGCAATACGGTCATATCTTTTATATTATATTATCTGTGCATATGACCGTAAAAACGTCTTCAATCTTGAATGTTTTCTTATTTTGGGCTATTTTTATTGTCTGGAAGAGCAATTCAAAATGGCGGAGTTATGATGGCAGTTAACACCAGTAGCATTGAATTATTCAAGTCTCATTAATCACTGATTTACAATCCCTCTACTTTCCTTGACGGACACTTTTAAGGGAATAAGGGTATAAAAAGTGAGCGTAACGAGGGGAATAAATTAATCAAACTAAATTATGGAACAATGCTCCATCTTGTTTTCAACGTGTGCTAAAGAGGCTTACTCTAGCGATAATGAAATAACATAAAGCACTTCAGCAAATGCTGCTTCTCTCCGCCATCCCGGTGAAAGAAAAGAAAGGCATAGCTACCCTGACGATCTCTAGGATTTCACTTTTGCTGATGGTGCCGTTCCCGTCCACGTCGTACAGGGCGAAGGCCCACTCCAGCTTCTGCAGCGTCTTGCCCCCGGACGTGAGGTGCAGGGCCACGATGTACTCCTTGAAGTCCAGCGTGCCGTCGGCGTTGGTGTCGAAACTCCTGAACACGTGGCGCGCGTACTCCGTGGGGTCGGCGTTGGGGAAGAAGCTGGCGTAGATGCCCTCGAACTGCTGCTTGCTGATCTTGCCGGTGGGACACTCCTTCAGGAAGGACTGGTACCAGGTGCAGAGCTCGGACTCCGAGTATTTGGTGTTGGACTTCAGTTCATCCAGCAGCTCCTTCGACAAAGCGCTGCTCTTAGTATTCCCCATCCTGCAGACCACTTCTTCTTCGTCTTCTTCTTCGTCTTCGTCTTCTTCTTCGGGGGTTAAAAAACCTCGGCGGCGCTCGATGGCGTTCACTCTGCCTCGTATTATCACCCCGGCTGCCCCTTCAAGGTGCCAAATGAGATTATGGTCATCGCTACCTAAATCCAGACAGCTGTCTTGGAAGATTAAGGGGATAACCACGTCACACCACCATGACACCTTTTTTTAAGACAGTTAAATGCTGGAGGTATAAACACAGGATTAAACGCAACAGGTGGCAAACACTTTAAAGGTCAACATCTGGGGCCCTCAAACGCCTGTTTTTTCTACAACTGTAATCCCATCTGCCGTCCCGGCCGGCGACGCATGATCGGTGACAGAACGTAATCCATGAATCATGTTTGTCTTAATGCACCTGAATATTTTTGAATTGGAAATATGATAGTATTTACTTTAATCCCATTAAAAAGTTATTTACTTATTCTTTAAAAACTGATGTTCTTAGCGGTGTAGTGATTTTCTTTAACCAAAATGAAGTAAGTATTGATGCTTATTATGAAGCAACAATATGTCAATGAAAGATATAATTTACACTGATTTACTCACATTGAATAGAAACCTATTTACTTGTTATGCAACATCAACGATGGTTAACTGTGTACCTTGTGAAGAATATGCTGATTTGAAGGAGTTAAAACTAGAAGGACCTGTGAACTCGTCTTGATGACTTTTGATCCGTTCAAATTTCAACAAAACATCACATAAAGTCACCAATCGATGTAGAAAAGTATAATTATACCTTCAGAGTATCCAGCAGGTCATAAGGTAAATAATCTTCATCTTTAAAGGTGTTTTTTTTAATGTAATTTAATTTAATTTCTGAATCTAAAGGAGTTCCCCAGGGATCGACTCTGGGTCCTCTCCTGTTTATATTTTAACAAACTCTCTAAATCTCTACGCCGATGACACAATCTTCTATTGCAAAGATCAAACTACAAACTTAGCTGCTGGAAAAACTGCAGCTTGCTTTAAACGATCTCCTTCAGATTTTAAAATCCTGAGTCGCGCAACAGAAATTTATTTCATCACTGCGACCGACTACGCTCATGTTTCATGGGTGGGTTTTTATTTTTATACATTTATTTAATATAAAAGCTACGCGGGGACATTGTGTAGTCTCAGTGTGGTTATTTTGTGTGTCTTTGTAGTCATTTTGTGCGTCTTTGTGTTCGTTTTGTGTGTCCTTAAGGTAATTGTGTGTGTCTTCGTCATCAATTTGTGTGTCTTTGTAGTCATTTCCAGTGTCTTTGTTGTCATTTTGTGCGTCTTTGTGTCCTTTTTGTGTGTCTTTATAGTCATTTGTGTTCTATTTCTGTCTTTGTAGTCATGTTGTGTCTCCACTTATGATCTTGTAGTTATTTTGTGCGTCTTTGTCATCATTTTGTGTCGTTTTGAGTGTCCTTGTCGTCATTTTGTGTGTCCTTGTCATCATTACGGGTGTCTTTGTGGTCTTTGTGTGTGTCTTTGAAGCCACGTTGTGTCTCCATGGATGTTTTGAGTCTCGTTGCTGTCGTCAGGTCTCACTACTGCTGCTGCTGGTGCTGCTGCTGTTGCTGGTGGTGGTGGTGGTGCTGGTGCTAGTCGTGGTGCTGCTGCTGGTGGTGGTGGTGCTAGTGGTGGTGGTGCTGGTGCTAGTAGTGGTGGTGGTGGTGGTGCTAGTGGTGGTATTGGTGGTGGTGCTGCTGCTGGTGCTGGTGGTGGTGGTGGTGGTGGTGGTGCTAGTGCTGGTGGTGGTGGTGGTGCTGGTGGTGCTAGTGGTGGTGGTGGTGCTAGTGGTGGTGCTAGTGCTGGTGGTGCTGGTGGTGCTAGTGCTGGTGGTGGTGGTGGTGGTGGTGCTAGTGGTGGTGGTGATGCTAGTGGTGGTGGTGGTGCTAGTGCTGGTGGTGCGAGTGGTGCTGGTGGTGCTAGTGGTGGTGGTGGTGGTGCTGCTGGTGGTGGTGATGCTAGTGTTGGTGCTGGTGCTGGTGGTGCTAGTGGTGGTGGTGCTGGTGCTAGTGCTGGTGGTGGTGCTAGTGCTAGTGCTGGTGGTGGTGCTAGTGCTAGTGGTGGTGCTAGTGGTGGTGCTGGTGGTGCTGGTGGTGCTAGTGCTGGTGGTGGTGGTGGTGGTGCTAGTGGTGGTGGTGATGCTAGTGCTGGTGGTGCGAGTGGTGCTGGTGGTGCTAGTGGTGGTGGTGTTGGTGCTGCTGGTGGTGGTGATGCTAGTGTTGGTGCTGGTGCTGGTGGTGCTAGTGGTGGTGGTGCTGGTGGTGATGCTAGTGGTGGTGGTGGTGATGCTAGTGGTGGTGGTGGTGGGCTGCTGGTGGTGGTAGTGGTGGTGCTAGTGGTGCTGGTGGTGGTGGTGATGCTAGTGGTGGTGGTGGTGCTAGTGCTGGTGGTGGTGGGCTGCTCCTCCACAATAAATGGGATCAGATTATCTGCGTCTCCAGTGTAATAGTCTCAGGCCAGATTACAAGGACCATCTGCTGCAGAGACCACGGCGAGCGAAGGCAATTAATGAGCTGGGATGAGCAGCCGAGCTGCGCGGTGCTAAGTGTTGGAGTTAATCCATTTGTATGCTACTCAGCTAGCGCCGCTCCCTCCAGACGCACCGCGGCAACGCCTCCAGGACGACTGGAGGGAACGCAGTAATCCCAGATGTGTGAGAGATATTATGGCGACCGGTTAATGGGTATCCTAATTTAGTGTTAGGAGCGTCAATCTGAAATATCTTCAGATTATAAAAACCCCCAAATCACTCTTTGGCCTTTCAAGCATCACCGTGTACTTTCACACGTAACATGGACGTGTAGTTATTGAAATGCACAGAATGTGGAGCATGTCGCGTCGGGGGAGAGGCTCACATCTGCTGCTGGTAAACTCTGACGTTACAGCAGGTATTGCTTATGTAAGAGAGGATGAGTCCAGGAAATGTTCACTGAACAACAGGCTTACTGCTCCATCGAGTGCACCGCGGGACTCATTCTCCCGCTGTTTACATTGGTATTACATGGAAGACGAATGTTCAGAGTAATCTCCTGTTCAGGGAATCACTCTGCTGGACGCCGGCAACGAAGCAAAGCACCGCCGCGAGGTTGAAAGGTGAGTTTACCTGAGACTCAATCAATGTTTATGGAGGCAAGTACACAAAGGTCCAAAAGCTTTTCTGTGTGCTCACACACACACACACACACACACACACACACACACACACACACACACACACACACACACACACACACCAGAGCTTCGTACATATTTCTAAATATCGGGAGCTATTCTGAACTCAAGAAAAAACATGATTATTTATTAAAAACAGCTGTAACAAAAACATCATATAACAAATAAGATAGATGATGTAACTCTGGTTGTATAGAAGTCTATGCTTCATGTGTTAAAGCTGCATTCTCTCTCCTGACCACCAGGGGGCGACTCCTCTGGTTGTATAGAAGTCTATGCTTCATGTGTTAAAGCTGCATTCTCTCTGCTGACCACCAGGGGGCGACTCCTCTGGTTGTATAGAAGTCTATATAAGTGACTCTACTTCTCTCTTGATGTATTCCCTCAGTAAACATTGTAAACATGAGTTTATGTCTCAATCTCTAGTTTCTAGTCTTCTTCTATACAGCGTGATGTTCATTTAGTACTTTATGGTCTGTTAGAGTCAAACAGACCATAATAAGGGGACGCTTTAGGGGCGGGGCTACCAGGTGATTGACAGGTCTGCCTCAATCTAAAGGTGACATGTTTGTTTGTAAAAAAACTCCAAAATCCAGAAGAAGACAAAGAATCAAAGTACAAACAGCAGATGTGATGTTTCTGCTAACATCTGTCCTTCAAATACTTTCTGCCAGTAATGTGTCTTCATGTGTGTGCTGTAACCTACACACACACACACACACACACACACACACACACACACACACACACACACACACACACACACTATGGATGTGTGTCAATGTGTACACATTATGTCACGACTCACCGGTCGCTTTCAGACGCGCTTCGACATCAAAAACTCTGTTGAAATGTAAACTTGTCCTGGATTACATAATCTAATCTCATAGTAATCTTTTTTTCTCTTTCTTTTTTTTTTTGCCCGGGACTCTGCTCTCAAAAGGAAAACTGGATTGTAATTTGCCATTTGTAACGGATGATATCGGGGGGAAGCTCTGTGGAAGGGGCGGAGCGAGGACGAGGACGGCCGAGCGGCGAAGAGCCAAAGAGTTCAGATGAAGCCCAGAAGAAGCAACGCCGGCGAGGGGCTGCTCCTCCTCTGGCGCCGGAGAGCACCGACCCGTTAATCGAGGCGGAAGCGGCGGCGGCGGCGGCAGAGGGACGCTCAGGATTCTCACCCCGAAGAGCCCCGACCAGATTATGAAGATTTGACACATCTGCTGGGAGGCGAAAAACACGGCGGCTACATATCGAAAAGCCGGAGGGGGATTAGCCGCCTTTTCATCCCATCGGCTCGGCGCGCACCATGAGGCTGCAGCGCGGCCGGCGGGCTTCCCTGGCGCTCACCCTGAACCTGGTGGCGTTCGCCTTCGCCCTGTCGGCGGTCACCACCAACTACTGGTGCGAGGGCACCCGCAAGGTGCCCAAGCCCTTCTGCACCGGGCCGCCGCTGAAGGTGAAGCAGTGGTTCTGCATCCGCTTCAACAGCTCCAACGTCAACGACAGCCGGCTGGTGCAGTACATCTTCGAGAGCGGCGAGGAGAAGTTCCTCCTGAGGAAGTTCCACACCGGGATCTTCTTCTCCTGCGAGCAGGCCGCCGACATGAACGGTGAGTCCCGGCCGCCGCCGCCGGGGGGCTTTCGGGGGTTTCGGGAAACAGGAAGTGACGACGGAGGACTCCGCCGCTCGGCCCGCGGGTTGACGAGAAGACGCGGCGGGTCCGTGGGGTCGCCGGCGGACGCGCTGAATGTTTTATTCTCTTTATTCAGGCTCCGTGAAAGCCTTCACTCACTTCAAACTGATTTATTCATATTAGTGTCATGATTTAACGGCTACAGGTGGAATAACTCGACTTCATCTTAATCCCGTGGTGTCCCTCTGTGTGTGTTCCTAACTAACAAAGGGCAGCGTGCATGTGAGATGAGGACAGATTAAAGGTGCTCATGAGCATCAGGATGAAACAGGAGTTCATCTGAAGCTGTGAGACTCAACGTCATGAAGATCATGAAACTTCATCTGGAAACAAATCAAACGCTGAGATGTTTCAGTGAAAGTGGCAGAAGAAATATTCTGTATTCCACATTAAAGCCTTCAATGGAGCGGCTGGTGAAGGAGCTGAGAGATTAATCCATAATTACGCGTCTGATTTCATGAGTTGACAGTATTTTGCATCATTAATCCAGCAGGTGGAGAAACGTGCAGACACACAACAAACTGAGTGAAAGTAGTATTTAACCCTAGAAGTGAAGTAAGATGAGCTCATAAGTAGTAAAAGTACTTCATCACTCAGCTCGTGTGTT
>NW_027175887.1:17982912-18005412 GCF_023055335.1 Clinocottus analis
GTGAAACAACCACAAAGAGACGCAAAGCGACACACAACACACAACAAAAGACGCAACACAACCACAAAGAGACGTTAGATGACCACAAATAGACACAAAGGTACCACAAGACATAAAACATGACGACAAAAAGACGACAAAGACGAAGACAAAAAACTTCTTCTAAATATACTTTTGGTGAACAAAACACCTGCATGTGATGATTTTTATATATATATATATATATATATATATATATATATATATATATATATATATATATATATATATATACAAATACAAGAATAAATATGTAGAAGATATATATTTTAAATTAGTATTTTTATTGTAAACAAATACATATTTGTACATGAAAGATGAAGCTTCGATAAACGTGAATAATTACAAAGAAATGAAATGACACAAAATTGAAAAAGTGCAATCTGACCCAGAGTTCCCTTTGAGGGAAATTTACTTCAATTAAATGTCTCTGTTTAAAATCATAATAAATTATTTGCGCCTGACTTTAATGAGGTTTAATCAGCTGTTTCTAGAATATAAACACGACATGATTTATGCATCATTTTGGCCTCTGTGGGATCGATACACGGGGCCGAGGTTCACTCGAGGAATAATCTCAGGATGTGCTTGAGAGGACGCGTTGCTCGTACTCGCGTCGCGGGTTGTCCTCCAAGTGTCTCTGGATGTACCAACAGGAGACGTGAGCCTTCAGGTCCTCTTCCAGCAGGAAGTCCAGAGCCGCCTGGGAGGAAAGAACATTTAATACTTTAAGTTGAACACGCAGAGATGTGAGTAACTCACCTGAGACAGAAGTGCAGCGACACCTTGACCCCTGAACGCCTCTGGCACAAAGGTGGACATGAGATCCACCTCCTTCTCCCCGGTGAACCTGTAGAGCAGCACGGCACAGTCTGGAGAGAGGAGGAGAGAGGAGGAGGAGGAGGAGGAGGAGGAGGAGGAGGAGGAGGAGGAGGAGGAAGACTTTACTGGCATGCAGCTCTTTGAGGAATCACAGACCGCAAGGGACCCCAAGATTATGAAAGTAGATTTGTGTATTTTTTTACCTGAGACAATTTGTTGTTTGTAAGTAAATTATCTCTAAATCTTTGCTCTCTCTCAAAAAAAAAAAAAAAAGTTTTCCGAACTTTTTTTTTGCGAGCCTTTTTTTTAGAGCAAATTTGAGTTCTGAGAGCGTTTTTTTTTTTGAGGATTTTTTTTTTTTTTGAGGATTTTTTTTTTTTTTTTTTTAAAGAAAATTTTATTTCTGATTTTTTTTTAAGCAAATTTGAGTTCTGATAGTGTTTTTTAGAGTGTTCTTTTTTTTTAGAGCAATCATTTTTTTGAAAGTGTTTTTATTTATTCTTTTGAGAGCAAATTTTAGTTTTAGTTAGGTTTTTTTTTTGACAGGATTTTATTTTTTGAGAGAGCAATTTTCTGAATTGAGAGCAAAGATTTGGAGATAATTTACTTAAAAAACAAGAAATTTGCTCAGGTAAAAAATACACAAATCTACCTCCATACAAGATGAGCTCATTAAACATGTACAACCATCAGTTTACTGTGAATTAGACCAGAATGCATTGCATGAACTGGTGTTTTCTAATGAGGGAGCAATTGTCACATCTTTTGTTTAGTTTATATCGGGGTGAGGGCCATTGGGAAGTTAAATGACCCCCAAAAGCTTTTCACCGGCCCGAGATTAACCATTTGATAGACATTTTGAACAACACCAAACTCCCTCTGACAATACCTGTATTTAAGTGGCGCCCTCTCGCCCGCTACTACTGTGCTGCCGTGGACAACTAGCCCACGAATGTACTAAAATGTTTTACTTCTGCTTCTAATATGTATGCCGAACATGTCGGTGAATAGTACCACATTATATTATGTACAGGTCACTCATATCGATTGAGCCAAGTGAAACCAGGACATAGTCAAACTAAAGTCTTACGATTTTTAAATTAAGTTTCGCTCGGAGTTCTCAACGTGCAAAAACGGCACGAATCAATATTTGAGCAAAATTCAAATAAATGTTCATAGATAAAGGTAAATTATTTACAGACAAAGGTGTACTCTTTACGGACACATTTTTCGAAAGGTACATTTTCCCAGCAGGCCACAAGTGGACGCCGGTCTCCCTTGTGTGATCGCCCCCGCCGCCGGTGCGCCCTTCCCGGCTTCCCCTTGCTCACCAGCCCCGCTGCCCGGAGCCACGGTGAAGCGCTGGTTCCGTCGGTCGTGTTCCACCGTTAAAGTGCAGCCGGAGCTCAGCGCACTGAAGGCGGCAAGAGGAGGAGACCTCAGTCTGTGTGTCACCGCGGAGAGTCTGGAAAATACTTTAAAGGCCATTTATGCATGAAAAATACACGTAATACTATTACAGTCTGCTATAGTAGTACTACAGTAGTAGTTGTGCAGACTGACCACAAGAGGGCGCCGGCGCTCACGAGACAATGATTAACTCATGACCTCTACAGTAAAACAGATGTTATAATAAATGTTTTCTGCCTCCGATCTTTGTTTTACTGGCTTTGTTTTGTTGTTTTTTTGCTTGTTATGCACAATAGCTATTTTAATTTTTTTTTAGTTTCATGGCAATCAATCCAATAGTTGTCACCCCAAAAATGCAACTTTATGATAACCGCAACACAAAAAAGTTCAAAATTTGCAACGAAATTTAACGGCAACCCATCAAGTTTTTATTTAAATATTTTTTGGATTTAATTACAATAGCGGAAACATACTTTAAAATGCCAATTATGTATGAAAAATACACGTAATACTACTGCAGCAGACTGTAGTAGTAGTTGTGCTGACTGACCACTAGAGGGCGTCTTCCCTCACAGACAATGATTAACAACAATTATACATTATTAATTACTTAATTATATGAATTATTTCCAAACAAACTTTCTAGAAATATTTAAATTCTTTAATATTAAATTAATAATAAAATAATTTAAAAAGAAAAAGACTTTTAGACGACTGGAGCTTACACATAAATGCTTTTTATTTCTACTCTACAAAAACGAACAAAAACAACATGTTCACTTCATGTTTACAGTCGTGATATTGATTATTGATCGGGAGCTTATTAGCCGCCAGCGCTACATGCTACATGCTACATGCTCTCGGCCGCCGCGGCGCTCTTCACTCCGGCGGCCATGACGGCGAAGAAGACGTCGGGGAAGAGCAATCTGGCGTAGAGCGCCGCCTTCGGCAGCGACGGAGCGATCAGCACCTCCTTCCTCCTGCTGCTCAACGTCTTCACCACCTCGCCGGCCGCCTCGACCGGAGAGACGCCGAGAGGCCTCTTTGTGTACAACACTGAGAAACACACAAACAACACACTTTTGTTCACTGACGATGTCAACAAAACACAACACAACCAGAATGCAACGTTTACTTTTTACATCTCTTTATCAACGAGATTCAACTTTAAGAATATTTACTAACGTGGTGAAGTGGAAGTTAAGTCAAGACTTAAAGTCACAAGTCAAGACTTAAAGTCTCAGGTCAAGACTTAAAGTCTCAGGTCAAGACTTAAAGTCACAAGTCAAGACTTAAAGTCCATCGTGTTTGTCTTCATCATGTTGGTCTTCATCGTGTTCGTGTTCGTCTTCATCGTGTTACTCACGCGACCAGAGGGATCTGGAGTTTTCCTCCTGGGCGGCGGAGCGGCCGATGAAGGTGTGGTTGATGGTGCTGACGGAGATGCCGTACTCCTCCACCTCGGCTCTCAGGCAGTCGAAGAAGGCCTGGACGGCGTGTTTAGAGGCCGCGTCTGGAAGACAAAGTGCACAAGTACACAAAGTGAAAATACAGCGTCTTCACTGTACGCACAAGTACACAATAGTGTTACTTGACGTTATTTTTATTAAAACAACTTTTTGTGACTCCTCCCTTCCGTGCTTTTTCAGATACCGTAAAAGTCAGAGCCAGCTCCCTACTAGCTCCCTGCTAGCTCCCTGCTAGCTCCCCGACAACCACCGAAGGTGACGAGACCAGCCCCGGCTCGACGCCTGACTCAGGCAGTGGGGACGCGGGAAGCTGGCGGAAGTGCTAGCTTACTACAGCGGGGAGCTAGCAGCAGTACTAGCTTACTACAGCGGGGACACAGAAGGTATAGGAGCGGCTTGTAACCTGACTTTTTACGGTACTTTTACTATTTAGCCCCAAAATAAGCTAATGCGACTCGTAGGACTCACACGCGGTGCGAAACGGCACGGCCATCTTGCCCTGGATGCTGTTGACCAGTAGCAGGTGACCGGTTCTCCTGGAGATCATGGAGGGCAGCAAACCTGAGAAGACAACACGTGTTTCATTGCACCGCGGCGGCGCTATGTCTGCAGCGCCGCCGTCGTGGTCGTGGTCGTCTACCTTTGGCCAGCGCGGCCGGGCCGAAGTAGTTGTTGGCCATCAGCAACTTGTCCGTCTCCAGAGAGACGCTCTGCGCGGGCGCTTTGACCTTCATGCTGCTGTTGAAGATGACGACGTCCAGGCAGCCGTAACACTCCAGGACCTCAGAGATGACCTCCGGCATGCTGTCCAGGTCCCCGAACTCCAGCAGCACCAGTTTAGAGGGAAACGTCTGAAGAGCAGGGATTATAATTCACACGTCTGGATTAGATTAGATTAGATATTCCTTTTGCAGGATTTACAGCAGCAAACCCCGAGGTCGAGAACCACTGGACTGAACCATCTCGCCCCTGCAGCTACAACAGTGACATGCGTCTCTAACATTGATGCATCTCTAAGTCAAGTACACATCAACACATCGTCCACCAGAGACGCTTCACAGCATAACGAGTACTTTTACTTCTCAATACTCTGGTTCGGCGCTTCAGAGCCGCTGTTCTCACCACAGTCGGGTCCGAGGCGTTCGCCAAATCATCGGCGAGTTCTTCGAGCTTCTCCCAGCTCTTCCCACAGAGGATGAGCCGCGCTCCTCCTCGGTGAAACACTGCCGCACATTCTGTCAAGAAAAGTGAAGTTCACGCTGAATGCAAAGCAGAATCGTACTGAGCAGAGAAGTTTCTTATTCGGGGGAAGTTACTGTGAGGAACCTTTTGTTCTGGGTGGATTCTGGCGACCCCTGTGGACTAAAGCGGTACTGTCTCTGAGCACCAGGGTCCCTTTAGAAAACCTCTACACCTCTAGGACTAGACTGAGACTACAGAGGACCAGGACTACACTGAGACTAGAGAGGACCAGGACTACACTGAGACTAGAGAGGACCAGGACTGGACTGAGACCGGTTCAGGACCAGAAAGTTCCTCACAGTGACTTCATTAAATCTTTGTCACCTTTCCCGAGCCCGGACAGCGCGTCGGTCACGACCACCACTTTGTTGCGTACGGAGGTTTTGGTCAGCAGCGCCGTGACGAAGCCGTACAGGTAGAAGAAGCCGGCGGCGAGCACCACGACGCACGGGACCAGCAGAACCGTGGTGGTCCAAACGGAGTCCATCTCCTGCGGGACGTCCTGAGAAAAAGATTTTATTTTCTTTTAAAAAAAAATGCAGAATCGGTACTAAAGTGTGAAGTATAGATAAGTTTGTGAGGACTGGATTGTAAATATTGAATGAATAGTTTGACATTCTGAGACGCTTATTCACCTCCTGACGCAGAGTTAAGCATCAGATTTCAACAAGCAAACACTTAGCTTAGCATAATGACTGAGAACAGGGGGAACAGCTAGCTTACACAAAACTCTAAAGTTGTTGTAACAGTTTGATTTTGTTATAAAATACACAAACGAGATGCTACGTGTGAATTAGTGAGCTTTAGTGAGCCAGGCTAGCTGTTTCTCACTATTTCCAGTCTTTGTGCTAAGCTACGCTAACTAGCGAGCACACAGACATAACATCTAAATGTCACAGGAAGTGAATGAGTGAACGCGTGAGCTGCTGTTGTTAAAGTATGTTCAGAGCTTCAAACGTACTTTAGAGACGAGCTTCATGTTTCTGAGATGAGATGTTTGTCTGCTTCTAGTGACACGAACACAGACGAGCGTTTCATACCCACAAGCTCTCCGGCTGCGTCACATCAGCATCCATCTCACCTCACAAGCTCTAACCTACTCTACTCCTCTGGAAGGAAACAGAGAAAACATCTTGAACCGTCCTCACAGCGCTCAACCAGACGACTGATGTCATGAACTTTAATACAATACACAACCCTGCTGCATGAGGAAACATCACGTCCCATGAAACTGTCAATAATATTACTTTAATCTTCATTTTGAGCTATCAAATCGACACAAAACAACTACAAAAAGACACAAAACAACTACAAAAGGTCACAATATGACCACAAAGAGGAAAGAACGGTTAGAAATACATGAACAGAAAAAGTCACAAAACAACTTGAAAAAGACACAAAACAACTTTGAAAAGACACGAAACAACCACAGTGATGCAGAAATTCCACAAAGAGACACAAAAATGACCACAAGACACACAACACAATTTCTAAAGAACACAAACTAGCCACAAATCAACTTATAAAGGACTTAAACAACTACAAAAACACACAAAAAGCACCACAAAGAATCCTAAAACCACTTCAAAGAGCTAAAGAACTAAGAGGATTGTTGTGTCTTTGTGTGTCTTTTGACTCGTTGTGTCCTCATCCTTCGATGACCTCATAGTTGTCGGTACATTCGGTCTGTTGGAAACACTTGTATTTCCACCAGCAGGATCTGCAGGAAACCTTCTGGTGGAGCCTCAGCGGCTGTTTGTCTAAATATAACCGTCCTGTAACGGATCCTGAGCCTCCACAAAGACTCAGCGCCTCGGGGGAGAAGATCATTATTACAACAGTCAGAACATGAAGGAACGCAATAAAACACAACACAAGCTTTAGTTCTTCATGCAGCTGTTGACAAAGTGTCGTCCAGCTGACCTCCACCCAGCAAGAACTTACTGCTCCTGAGGCCTCCGCCGGGTTTATTCAGTGCTGCTGGTCCAGAGGAGCTGCTGCAGCGCTGCCACAGCAAGACTTCAGGGTTTGAGCTCTTTTTATAGCAGCACAGCTGAGGCAGGAATTCCCCACGTGTGTTGTGCACATGTTATGTTTAGAGTGACAGGGAGGAGGAAGAGGAGGAGGAGGAGGAGGGGCGAGGGTCTTCATTGGCTTCTCTCAGGCCACATCTCTGATGTTCAAAGATGAATTATCCACCAACACCTGGACTCATGCAGAGAAACACAGGTTTGAGTCGCGCACGTTAATCACGTGACACTGAAGTCAAGTTTATTTATTTCGCACCTTTATGACAACGGGCGAGGAGCCAGTGTGCTTCAAAATAAAAAGCAAGAATTATACGTAACAAAACATGCAAAAACAATACGCATAAGAACATACAAGATAAGCAGGTATCACAGTAAAAATAAAGACAACTTATTCTATAACTTTACCCCTTTAAATGACTTAATGTTGCAACTATCTTTTATTGATATTTGCAGGATTACAGCAGTTAGCTCTCGCTGTTAGCTTTGCTGTATGTACATTGTGTGTTTGTATACACATTCGTTACGATCTCATCTTTTGTGTCTTCATTTCATTGATTTTTTTTTCTTTGTTTATAACGTTTTCACTCATAAACAAAAGCATAAAAAAAACATTTACTACATAAAAAAAGTACGTCCGGGTGCTTTTATTTTGACGGTTCTAACCGGATGTAGTCTGCTGCCTGACAGCGCGCGGCTTCCCGCGGGTTTCGCTGCACCGACACACAGCGGACCGGCTGGATGATCGCTCCCCTCGGACGCGGCGGACGCGCTTCGTTCCCGCGCGGACAGTCTCGCGCTGTCATGTCGGACTTTGAGGAATTCGAGAAGCAGCTGAGCGAGAACCGGCAGGGTGAGCGCGAGCGCGGCGGGCTGTCCCCAGCGGTCCGCAAGCTAGCAGAGTGACCTGCGCGCGACACCGCGACACGCGAAACCCCCTTAAGATATTGCGGCTTTTTAATTGTTATCCTCTCCTGCAGAGATGCAGATGAGCCGAGAGAACTCAGTTTGCTGCTTCCTGCATGGTGACGATGCGCGTTTCAATTCGGCATCCGTTATAAATTGTTGCAGCACATTATTATTATGGGTTAAACTAACTGTATAACTAGTATGTTGCTTTTTGTTATTCTCGTCAGTCACCTGACCACAAATACAATAAAAACAATAATAATCATATTTATAATCAACAGCGTTAGTCCTATCATAACTTTTATTGATGTTGCACCTCTAACAATAATATAATATTTACAATGATGATAAATAAACTAATCGATTAATTGATCCATCAATTGTCGTAAAAGTAAACAGCAACTATATATATATATATATATATATATATATATATATATATATATATATATATATATATATATATATATACACACACTTTTTTTCAAAGCTTGAATCCTAAATGATAAAACTAGACATTCTAAAATTAAATAAATTAGAAGAAAAAAAATCTTAAATTCTGAAAAAGTTTCTGAAAAGTCCAAACAATCAATTTATCAAACTGAGGTGAAAATGCTAAATGAATAAAAAAAAATAAAAAATCAAAGCTAAAATCCTAACTGATAAAACTAGACATTTTAAAATTAAATAAATTAGGAAAAAAAAATCTGAAATTTTGAACAAGTTTCTTAAAAGTCCAAACAATCAATTTATCAAACTGAGATGAAAATGCTAAATGAATAAAATGTCAGAAAAAGTTCCCAGGTAAATATACTTAAAGTATTACAAGTACTCATAATGCTAAATGCCGTCTTTCACAGTGTTTAATTATTCATGAATTTCTGGCCACACCGTCCAGCCCTGATCTCTGCTTGTCGCCGCAGAGCGAGAGCGAGAAAGACACAAGAAGCGAAGTCGCAGCGGATCCCCGGCCCGAAGCGACAAGCGCCGCAGCCGGAGCAAAGACCGGGGGAGCCGCAGCCGAGAGAAGAGGAGCCGCAGCCGCAGCCGAGAGAAGAGGAGCCGCAGCCGAGAGAAGAGGAGCCGCAGCCGAGAGAAGAGGAGCCGCAGCCGAGACAAGAGGAGCCGCAGCCGAGAGAAGAGGAGCCGCAGCCGAGAGAAGAGGAGCCGCAGCCGCAGCCGAGAGAAGAGGAGCCGCAGCCGCAGCCGAGAGAAGAGGAGCCGCAGCCGAGACAAGAGGAGCCGCAGCCGAGACAAGAGGAGCCGGGACCGCCGGAGCTCCTCCCGGGACCACAAGAAGCACAGGTCAGTGGTTGACAGCTGCAGGTACTTGTACACACTCGATTACCTCCATCTACACTTCTGTTCCTCTGCATCTCAGAGGGAAGTAGCGCCACCATGTTGGAGTTTTTCCCCGGAGAACCGGAGGGTCGCCTCCCTGCACCTGGGGGAGCAAGGCTGTAACAGTCTCAATACTTTAACCACATTTTCCTGAATATACAACTTTTACTTGTAACAGAATATGTTCATACTGTGGTATTAGTACTATTATGAAAACTTCCTTCCTGATACAAATATTCCCCTCAGTCTCTTTTAGCTCCTGAGGGCAATATTCAGTGATTTATTTAAAACATGTTTTAGCTTTTTATTAGAGGAACAATACAAATAGATGTTTTTCACCTTTTGATTGAGCTTTTATTTTGTAATTTCTCTGCTTCCAGCCACTCTCCGAGGCGAACGAGGAAGAGAAGGACCTGCAAGTATTGGGACGTGGCTCCTCCTGGCTTTGAACACATCACTCCAATGCAATATAAAGCTATGCAAGGTATTTACTGAGCTCTCCTTTAGTGGCAGATTCAGTCTGACGTCCCAAGAATATCAAGGCTGTCTGGGTTATTTTAGCCACAAATGATGTTTCAGTCGACTTTCAATAATTATAATAATCATCAGAATAAATCATAATAGAGACAATTTATTACATATATGAACGAAATACATTGAAGTACCGTAAAAGTCAGGTTACAAGCCGCTACTACCTTCGGAAGGTGTCCCCGCTAGCTCCCCGCTGTAGCTAGCTCTCTGCGAGCTAGCTCCCTGTTAGCTCCGTGCTAGCTCCTCTACAAACAACGGAAGATAGTGGGACCAGCCCCGGCTCCACGCCCGACTTGGGCAACGGGATGCAGGTAGCAGAGAGCTAGCAGCAGCGCTAGCTAGCTTCAGTGGGGAGCTAGCAGCCGTGTTAGCTGGCTACAGCGGGGCGCTAGCAGCAGCGGCTTACAACCCGACTTTTACGGTAAGTTTCTGCAAGTGTTTTCTTGTGGATAAAATAAACAAAGCGGCAGTAAAAGTGAGTTAAATGAACACCGACGAGTTCATTATATAAAATAAATACAGGCAGCTTTGCGGTTGAGGTTCTTCCCGCTCCTCTCTCTCTTCTTCAGCGGCCGGCCAGATCCCGACGATCGCTCTGCTAGCAACGTCCACCGCCGCTGCCGGCGCGGCCGCAGCGCCGACACAGGTGCCGATAGTCGGCAGCCAGATGACGCGACAAGCCCGGCGGCTCTACGTCGGAAACATCCCCTTCGGCATCACGGAGGTGAAGCCTCTCTCGTGGCGCCGCCCTCTGACTTCCTGTTGGTTGCGTCCGTGTCGTTTCCAGCCATGCGGTTTTGTTGTCTTCCTCCTCAGGAGTCCATGGCCGAGTTCTTCAACGCCCAGATGAGGCTGGCGGGCCTTTCGCAAGCCCCGAGCAACCCCGTGCTCGCCGTGCAGATCAATCAGGACAAGAACTTTGCTTTCTTGGAGGTGCGTGCGGTGACGTAGAGGGTTAGCACTTTAGAGGGTTAGCGCTTTAGAGGGTTAGCACTTTAACGAGGTCTTCATGCTTTTGTTTTGTTTAAGGATCAACGCTTTCTCTTTTTGCCGAGATGCTTAGAGTCTCAAAAACCGTTTTCCTCTCCAGTTCCGCTCCGTGGACGAGACGACGCAGGCGATGGCGTTCGACGGGATCGTCTTCCAGGGCCAATCCCTGAAGATCCGGCGGCCTCACGACTACCGGCCTCTTCCGGGCCTCTCGGAGCAGCCGGCGTTCCACGTCCCAGGTCAGTCCCCAAGTCAGGATGAGTCTCGCCGTGTTCTCTCTCGTGCGATCCTCCATGAGCGTCTTGTGGTCTTGTGGTTTTGTGTAGGCGTCGTCTCCACGGTCGTGCCCGACTCCCCTCACAAACTGTTCATCGGAGGCCTCCCCAACTACCTGAACGATGACCAGGTATTCAGCCGAGCAGCGAGGAGCTTCCTCTCTTTTCCTCTCACCTGCTGAGGTCGCACTTTTAAACACAAGCTATGTTTCACGTTTTCTTAATGACATTGCAACTCACTTGTATTCAGATATTTCAGTGAAAAGGTTATTCTTAGTCTGTAAAGCAGTTTAAAAGTGATCAGATAACTGTAGTGGAATAAAATAAATACCTCAGAAATTTGTACCAAAAATACAGAACTAAGTAAAGTACTTCAACATAAAAGTATACATGTTTACTGTAAAAAGTCGGGTTACAAGCCGATACTACCTTCGGTGGTTGTCCCCGCTGTAGCCAGCTAGCGCTGCTGCTAGCTCTCCACTAGGTTGCCGACAACCACCGAAGGTAGCGGCACCAGCCCCAGCTAGCTGGCTACAGCGGGAAGCTAGCATCAATGCTAGCTTGTTACAGCGGGGAGCTAGCAGCAATGCTAGCTTGTTACAGCAGGGAGCTAGCAGCAATGCTAGCTTGCTACAGCACCCACCCACCAAAGGAAGTAGCAGCTTGTAACCCGACTTTTACGGTGTGTTTAATTTAACTGCACACAAACTACTCCTCATAATTAGGATTTTTTTTCTTTGTATACCTGAACAGCGCCCCCTGTGGTGTGATGAGGTTAATTCCACCTCAAAGTGATTTATGACTTTAACCTCACTTTTTCTTCTTTATAATTTATGACATAACTCTTGGAAGTTCATGAACGCCTCTGAGACTAATTTGTCTTCTTTAACCCACAATGGCCCCAACGGGCCACCGTAGATGTTTATCACTCACTGACTTCTCTTATTCTTGACTTCTTGCAGTCCCTCTGATAGCGTTGATACTCACAGCTCTTTCATTTTTTGTTCCCCCACTTTGTCCCCAGCTAGGGGCCCGTAAGATCGTTAAGTCTGCGCTCATAGTTTGTTCAGTAGTTCTCATCTACTGCCGCCATGCCGCCATGTAACACAAGGCAAGTAAGACGTCCTGGTCCTCCCACGGATCCTCTGCCAGCCAGCAGGCGGCGTCTCCTCTGTCTCCCATCATGCTTTTGGAGCGCGTTTAGGACCCGGGGATTCTGGGTAGAGGGAGGGTTAAGGTTTGAGGATTAGGATGTTGTGTGTTGGTGGTTCTGTGCTGGTGGTGTTGGTGGGGGGTTAATGTAAAGGTAAGAACACATATTACCCAACTGCTATTAGCTGTAATTAGCTTGTAGCGAAATACAAGTAAAAAAACAAAATGTCAGTTCCAACTTGAATTGAGATTATAAATATAAATATGCAGGGTTCTTATGGCCATGGAAAACCTGGAAACAAGTCATGGAATATTGAAATTGTTTTTTCCAGGCCTTTAAAAAATAAAATCCCTTTTTTTTTGGAAAAGTCATGGAAATGTCATTTAAAGTCTTGGAAATTTGGTTTCAAAGTTATTAAAATATGGTTCAAAGTCATTGAAATTTGGTTAAAAGTTATGAAAATGTGCTGAAAAGTCATTAAAATATAGTTTAAAATCATGAAAATTTGGTGAAAAGTCATTAAAATATGGTTTAAAGTCATGAAAATTTGATAAATATTATTGGAAATGTAGATTAAAGTCTTGTAAATTTGGTAAAAGTTATGGAATTTTGGTGAAAAGTCATGGAGATTTGGATTAAATAAAGTCATGGATATCCATTGGTCGAAGTGTATGAACCCTGTATATATCATAGATGTAAAACTATATTTGAGAAGTTATGTGGTGCCCAGCTCTTCACAAACCTTCCAAAGACTCGAGCGTCGTCTGTTCCTCCTTCTATTCATAGCGGTGCTTAGAAGCTGAGCCTTCAGCATGCTGAACCACCTCGGTTGTGTGTCCTCTGCTGCTCTCTGTGTGGTTGTAATGTTCTCTCTGCGGGCCATGAGGCCGCCGGCGTCCGGCCTCATGGCTTCTCCCCGCCGGGCTCTTCTCCGCAGGTGAAGGAGCTCCTGACGTCGTTCGGGCCTCTCAAGGCGTTCAACCTGGTGAAGGACAGCGCCACCTCGCTGTCCAAGGGTTACGCCTTCTGCGAGTACGTGGACGCGGGCTCCACCGATCAGGTAACGGTGCCGCGAGCCGCCGGGTTTTAACGGTTTCATGACGTCACCTTGAGGTGGTTTTTCTTTCCATCCGGCAGGCGGTCGCTGGGCTCAACGGGATGCAGCTGGGCGACAAGAAGCTGATCGTCCAGAGGGCGAGCGTGGGGGCGAAGAACGCCAATCCTGTGAGTCCTTTCACCTTTCACCTTTCACCTTTCACCCCAGAGAGGCTCAGGTGAGACAGACAGCACACTGAGTCACAGAGTAGTAAACATATAGCAGGGCTATTACGGTCATGGAAAGCAGGGAAGGGAATTTTAACATTGTTATTTCCAGGCCTGGAAAAGTCCTTGAAAAAAAAAATCCCAAAGGTTTAATAAAAGTCATGTAATATATATGTTCATATGTTCATGATGTTAATTTTTAGTTTGAAGGTCATGGAAAAGTCATGGAAATCCATTGGTCAAGATGTATGAACCCTACGTCATGAGATTGTGGTTAAGAGTCATGGAAATTTGATCAAAATTCATGAAAATTTGGTTCAAAGTCATGGAAATCCATTGGTCATAATGTGTATTTTGTGAGAACGGAGGCTTGAGCTTGATGAAGAGTGTGACTCCTCTTCCTCCCCAGACCTCGGTGCCGGAGGCCCCGGTGATGCTGCAGGTCCCTGGGCTCCAGCGGCTGCAGAACTCGGGCGTGGCCACGGAGGTGCTGTGCCTCCTCAACATGGTGATGCCCGAGGAGCTGCTGGACGACGAGGACTACGAGGAGATCCTGGAGGACGTCCGCGAGGAGTGCTGCAAGTACGGCGGCGTCCGCTCCATCGAGATCCCCCGACCTGTGGACGGGCTGGGGGTCCCCGGCTGCGGAAAGGTGCGTTCAGACCTTGTTCATAGAGACTTCTATACAACCAGAGGAGTCGCCCCCTGGTGGTCAGGAGAGAGAATGCATCTCTAACACATGAAGCATAGACTTCTATACAACCAGAGGAGTCGCCCCCTGGTGGTCAGGAGAGAGAATGCAGCTTTAACACATGAAGCATAGACTTCTATACAACCAGAGGAGTCGTCAGTATTGGCTTCTTTCAATGAAAACGCATTTCCAGGACTCATAATTGTGTTTTCCTCTCCAGATCTTCGTGGAGTACGTTTCTGCGGCCGACTGTCAGAAAGCCATGCAAGCTCTCACCGGCCGCAAGTTCGCCAACAGAGTGGTCGTCACCAAGTACTACGATCCGGACTTGTATCACAGACACGAGTTCTGAAAGCGCCGACGAGTCCTCGCTTCCTCTTCTGTGAGCTCCGGGGGTGTAAAGTCGAGGAAAAGACTTGTTTTATTACGTCTTCTACTTCACAAACTGGACTGAAGTTTGTGTTCCTTCACTGAATATCTAACTCCCAGCTTCAGCTTAACCTTTCTGCTGTCGTGTCCTTTAGATCTGTGGTAGAATGGATGTGACAAACTAATACTGCCTGACGATTCCAGAGTAGCTGTCTTAGATTCAACTCCTGAGCACAAACATTCATTTCTCTGATAAATGTTCATTGTGGTGCTACGAGAGAGAAAAAGTTTTTATTTATTTATTTTTCCAAAGTAATATTTTCTTCTATGCGTCACATAAAAGTCGGGTTACAAGCCGCTACTACCTTCTGTAGGTATTTCCACTAGCTCTCCGCAAGCTCGCCACTAGATCTCGCCACAAGCTCCCTGCTAGCTACACACTCAAAAATTAGGACAAAAAAAAAGTTGATTTTTTAAAAAAATTTTATTATTGTCCTCATTTTTTTTTTTTTTTTTTATGGTCCTAATTTTCTTTTTTTTTCTGGTCCTAATCTTTTTTTTCTTTTTTTTTGTCCTTACTCTTTTTTTTTTTTTTTTGGTCCTAATTTTTTTTTTGGTGTGGCGGAAATGGGCTTCCGTACAGATTAATATGGGGAATCTGTCAACATTGGTTTACTGAGGGGGCGGGGCTTAAACTAACCAGCAATAGTCCACAATGTGTTGTCAGAGTCAGAACAACTAAATCAAATCCGTCTTCATGGACTCATTTCAGTAAATGACGCAGAAATGCACACGTAAAAAAAAAGCACCTTTTTAAGGTTTGTATTTTTTATTTATATTTTAAGCTTTATTCTCTTTGTGTGATCCGTTGGAAATAAATATATTATGTATGCATTAATTTATGATGAAAGATTGAGTGCACAAATGCCCAAACAAACCTGTCCAACATCGGGATCTGAGGTCACCGGGTTTGCATTCACAGCAAACAGCCGGTTCTGTTGCAAACTGTCCGTTTGTGTAGTAAGTGGAACACATCGACAGCCACTGTGTTTTAATCATGTTTGGATGGCCACAAATTAAACACAACTTTTTACTTTGAACAATCTTTGGCACTGCTGTTGCCTTTAATAAACACCTGCATCTGTCTGTCTGCCTGGAATCCATTTTTTTGTGGGACATACATGTGTTCAGTTATAATTAAGATATTAAAAATCTATTGATTTACAATTTTCAGCAGTTAGTTTTGTGTCGTTTCCGTTTTTTAGATGTGTTGTCGCCCTCCAATGGCCACCGTGAGACACTGCATCGCTATACTTAACCCCATGGCTAACACTCAGTGTTAATATTAGTTTCATCATGCATTGGTAAAAAAATCTTTTTTTTTAAAACATCATGTAATGCAGTTGTGGAAATGTTTGCTGGAATTAAATGAGCAAAATGTATTTATATATATATATATATATATATATATATATATATATATATATATATATATATATATATATATATATATATATATATATTTGAAGACTTTAGTTTAGATAAATCAGAACAACTGTTGTGTCCTGTAGTCTTTGGGCTTTAACGGGTTAAATTACAATTTTCTGGCGTGGACATCAAATGTCAAGTTACGTATTACAAGCCCTTCATTTCCGTTTATGACTTTCAAAATAAATAGTAACCGTAACTCGATCTGGAGAAACGTCTCCAAAGAAGCGATTAAACCAAACCCTCTTTCAGGAAACCAGTCACATGCAGGTAAACACTGAATTGTTTGATTCACATAATATATATTGTACTATTTAAGCTATTGCTTCTTCATAAATCAAAGCAAATCAATCTGTTTTGCATTGATTCTTGTTGTCAAACAACACATTTCATTTATCATGTATCAACAACACGCAGTTTTAATGTCTCATTCTATTTACTGCTCTACAATATTGTATTATTGCTTGTGTATGTGGTATAATATAATTGCCTTGTTTTGAGTTTAATTCAAATTTATATTATTAGTTGTGTTTCAAATATGTTTAATTCATTATTTTCTACTATTTCTGTTCTGCATCAAGCTGGATATTATGTTTTATTTCATATTATTTAAACATTGTTTATGTTTCAGAAAGAAATATCTAAACTTCTTGATGGTTTTTTTGTGGGTTTTATTTTATTTAAACATTGTTTATGTTTAAAAAGAAATACATCAACTAGTTGGTGCTTTTTTAAATTATTGTTTAAGAAAGAAACTTGTTGGTGTTTTTTTTAGTAGGTTTTATTTTTATTTCATCTACACTTGTTTATATTCCAGAAAAAAAAAACATGAACTGGTTGTTGGTTTTATTTTTGTAGGTTCTGACCGGAAGCTGCTCGGCGACCATGACGTCAGAGAGTCAGAGGCTCTCCGTTTGAGTGTTTGACAGATGTTCAAACGGCTCCATCCCAAGCCGAGCGCCGGGAGGAGGGAGACGCCGTGTTTTTCGGGATTAGCTCCCCGGCAGAGGACGCGACCATGTCGGGGGAAAAGGCGACGAGTCCGTGCAGCAAATTCCAAGCCAACATTTTTAATAAAAGTAAATGTCAGAACTGCTTCAAGTCCCGCGAGCTGCATCTGTTGACGGACAACGGCATGGAGCAGGTAACGTTACACAACCCTCTCATCTTGTGTTTTCTACTAGTTTTCTACTGTTTGTCGCGTAGTGAAACAGTAAAAGTGACGTTAAAGTGTCGTGACGTGATTCCTGACACTTTTCTGGACGTCGGTGGCTCGTGAGGGACGTGAGACGTCACAGTTCTGCTCCTCGTTAAAACGTCCCGCGCGGTTAGCTTGACGACAGTTATCTTCATTTAGCTTTAATCTGCGGGATGTTTCCGTCAGCGTGAACATCTGGTTAGCTCTGGCTAGCTTCCCTCAGCCAGAAACACACGAGCCGGGATTAAAAAACAAACTGCTAATCCCTGTTTTTTAAGCCCAGAAAAACTACTTTGAGGCGCTGGTGTGTGACGTCATTGTCCGCTCCTTTAGGCTGGTTACGTCATAAAATGGGCGTGTCTTCAGCTATAGTTTTAATACTTTAACCTTTTAATACACAAGCTGTGCAAAATAACCTAAAATGTTATTTCATGCGCGAGTGTTTCTTTGCCATATTTTTCGAAATTATTATTTAACGTTTTTAGTACATTTTAATTTAATGATCAAAGTATTCATTAAATATCTTGTTTTTGATGAAAAAAAGCATTATTTTTTTTTTCTGTAATCAAAAACAATATATTTTAATGAATACTTGTTATATTAAATGAATAAACAAATACCTTTTAAAATAAAAATAAAAAAATCATCATTTAATGATCAAAGTATTCATTTAATATCTTGTTTTTGATTAAAACAAATAATTATTTAAATTTTTCCTTTCTGAATTTATGAACTAAAATGTTTTTTTTTATTTTTTTCATCAAGTTTAGTAATACAAAAAATATTTTAGACACAGAAAATGAAGAAAACTATTCATAGTAATCAAAAACAATATATTTAACCCTGAATGGTGTTATAAATGTATTGCAAAGATATTTACAATTATGTGTCAAACTTCCCTTTTTTTCAGTTAAAGTTAAGTATTGTAGGAATAACACATCAAGAAAACCCCGCTGTGCGACTCAAACTCAGCCTGTTAGATGTTAGTTGGTGAAAAACATACAAATATAAACATAAAAACGTTTTTAAAAAATGTAATAATGTGCTTGTGTAATCTGTTAGTGTGTTAAAATGTTAAGCAGCATGATTGTGTGGGTTAACATGTGTTATGACTCCGTGCCCGCCTCCCGCTCGACCCTGTAATCTCAGCTGTTGCTCAACCTGCAGAGCGCTGCACAGAGAACGAGCGTCTGACTGTCTGTCAGCAGGTTTTATTACATGAGACACACTGGGACACAGTGCAGATATTTCATGAACACCATCACATGAGACCAGGAAGAAAAAAGCATCAAATCCTGTCATTGAAGAAGCAGGAAGTAGGGAACCAAAAACACTGAATTGCTGATCCAGACAGTTGCTGATGACTTCCTCTCCTCTCCTCCAGGCCAAACCGCTGTATGGAGGCTGGCTGTGTTTGGCTCCTGAGGGGACAGACTTTGACAACCCCATGCAGAGGTCCAGGAAGTGGCAGCGGCGCTTCTTCATCCTGTACGAGGACGGCAGCCTGAGCTTCGCCCTGGACGAGCTGGTGAGAAGCTTCAACGCACGATACGCACTCCTGTGTGTGTGTGTGTGTGTGCGTGTGTGTGTGTGTGTGTGTGTGTGTGTGTGCGCGTCGGGATCAAGCCGGCATCTTCAGGCCAGATGTCGCATGTAGAACCACAGCAGAGGATTCGGGCTTAGCTCGTCCTCTAATGCACACATCCCCCTCTCCCTCTCTCTCTCTCTGTGATCCCCTCAAATCTCTTTCGCTGCCCTCTGAGGGGCAGCCTCATCCGGGGATCAGTCCTTTGCTCTGCAGAATAACATGGATGCTCTTGTTCCCCCTGCAGCCCAGCACGCTGCCTCAGGGCACGCTGAACCTCAACTTGTGCTCGGACATCGTGGACGCCGAGCCGCGGACGGGCCAGAGGAACGCGCTGTGCATCGCCACGCCGCAGCAGGAGATCTTCATCCGCGGGGACAACAAAGAGATCATTAACGGGTCGGTATGAAGCTGAGGAGCCACCGCGAGGCCTTATTATGGAAGAGCTCTGGGTTCATACGGTCATGGAGTTTAAATGGTTGTTTCCAGGCCTGGAAAAGTCCTTGAAAAAACAAAAATCCCAAAATTGTAGTTGAAGTCCTGTAAATGTGTTATATTCATGATGTTCGTTTATGCTGAGTTCTCATTGTTAGTTTAAATACATTTTTATCACTTTTTACACACACATTTCATGTTTGCTCATGGACATGTGCTTTAAAGTCATGGAAATGTAGTTAAAAGTAAAAAAGAAATTTATGGAAATTTTGTTAAAAGTCTTGAAATTTTGGATAAATGTTAAAGAAAATTCATGAAAATTTGGTTAAAATTCATGTTGGTCAGAATGTGTAACCATGTCTTCTTCTTCTTCTTCTTCTTCTTCTTCTTCTTCTTCTTCTTCTTCTTCTTCTTCTTCTTCTCCTTCTTCTTCTCCTTCTTCTTCTCCTTCTTCTTCTTCTTCTTCTCCTTCTTCTTCTTCTCCTTCTTTTTCTTCTTCTTCTTCTTCTTCTTCTTCTTCTCCTTCTTTTTCTTCTTCTTCTTCTTCTTCTTCTTCTTCTTCTTCTTCTTCTTCTCCTCCTCCTCCTCCTCCAGCTGGACTGAGCAGCTCTCCGTCTTTCTCCGGACTAACAAGCAGAACCAGAAGAAGAAGAAACGTAAAGTGGAACCCGTCGCCTCTCAGGTATCGACCCGACGCTCACGAGCGCCTCAGACCTCAGACCTGTTCTGTCTCGCTTCTCTTTGGAGGAACGAACACGTCTCCTGAATGTTTTGTTTTTTTAAAACTCAACTTTAGGAACTCAGTCCGGCAAAAATGGCGGCAACCGATCCCAGTTGCCCGTCCCCGGGGAACGCCGCGGCGTGGCAGGAAGAGCCTCAGCTAGCATGGACGGTCCCGGACTCGGACCCCCGGGGCCTGGAGAAGACCCCTGCAGGTGCAGCAGAAGCAACACACACACACACACACACACACACACACACACACACACACACACACACACTAACAGCCACTTCCTGTCCTCTCTGTCCTAACGGCCTGCAGATGTTCTCACACTTCAGCTTTTTGTTTGTACTTTTCATTGAACCCTCGTTTCACTCGTAGTCATGAGGAGCAGGATGAAGGAATGTGTGTGTGTGTGTGTCTGTGTGTGTGTGTGTGTGTGTTCCTATGGAACAGAGACTTTAACACGTTGTGTTTTCATAGTAAACTCTTCTAACCACTAAGTGTTTTATCTCCTAATCTAAAACCAGATTCAGCTGCTTACTTTAACTTCACGTCTTAATCTGGATACAGAACCAGTGGATGAAGTGTGTGTGTGTGTGTGTGTGTGTGTGTGTGTGTGTCCTCAGTGTGACTCGCTGTGTGGTTTAAATAAGAATGACTTCATGCAGCGTGTTTACAGCCGTCAGCGTGGAACTGAACCCGTTGTGTTGTTGTGTTGTTGTGTGTCTCCAGGCAGCGCGTCCAGCTACCTGAGCCCGGCCTCCTTGGACCTGCTGACGTGTGGAAACTCAGAGCAGCCGGCTGAAGACAACAACACACACACACCAGTAAACAACAACAACCTGAGCCGGGACCCGAGGTTAGACACACACTGGAGGGCCAAGTGTGTATATGTATGTGTGTGTGTCTGTTTGTGTGTGTGTGTGTGTAGGAGAGTGTCCATGTGTGCGTATGTGTGTGTTACCTTGTGTTACTGTGTGTGTTGCTCCCTCATGTACATGTTCTGTTGGTAGCATGTAGAGTCGTGGTAGCATGTAGAGTCGTGGTAGCATGTAGAGTCGTGGTAGCATGTAGAGTCGTGGTAGCATGTAGAGTCGTGGTAGCATGTAGAGTCGTGGTGGGGGTAAAGTGTAAGTGTGTCAGTAGTGATCAGACACATGGCAGCACTGAGCCAGCAGCACTGAGCCAGCAGCACTGAGCCAGCAGCACTGAGCCAGCAGCACTGAGCGTCTCCTCCATGACTCGGCTCCCAGCAGCATGTGAACTGGTCACGTGACGTTGAGAAACACATCTCTCTCCCCTCGCTGCCTTTTTGGGAAACAAAAACACAAAATACTTAATTCCCCCCCCCCTCCTCCTCCTCCTCCAAATAAGGCCAGAAATTCCAAAACGCTGCTGTAACTGGATCTGCAGCCATGTTTCTCAGGACCTCAACACGACCGTCTGAGGAAGTTCAGCTTGAAGCAGAGTTCACACGGCACTGAAGACCTGGAAAGGTCATGGAGTTATTACACTTCAAGGCCTGGAAAAGTCCTTGAAAAACATAACACCACGAAGTGTAGTAAAAGTCCTTTAAGTGTGTTATATTCATGTGTTCATAACGTTCATTTAGTTATAAATAATGAATCTGCTTTCATTTGAGTCATTTAAGGTTTACTGTATGCTTTGAATCCTCATTGTTAGTTTAAATACTACATTTTATCACTTTTTACTGTTCACACACACACATTTCACACAATGTTTGCTCATGGGCATTTAGTTTAAAGTCATGGAAATGCAAACAAAGTCAAGAACCAAACACAAATCAACGTTTACAACAATAACAGAGCGAGAGCTCACAACCTTCCGGCTCTTTGCTGTCGGGGCTCTGTCATCAAGCTGTCATGGAAATGATGTCATGCGTTAGCGAGGTCACATGAACGAGGTTTCACTCGTTAGCGTGTTCATGTTTTCCAGCCACGGCGGTCCGACAGAGAGGATTCTGGGATCGGAGCGGGAAGCAGGAACAGCTGTTTCCAGGACGGGAAGGAGCGAAGCTCGCACCAGCAAGAGAGAGGTAAAAACCTTCAGTACGCACAAAGTACACGCTTTAGTATGCACCGAGTACACGCTTTAGTACGCACAGAGTACACGCTTTAGTACACACAGAGTACACGCTTCAGTACACACCAAGTACACGCTTCAGTACGCACAGAGTACACGCTTCAGTACGCACAGAGTACACGCTTCAGTACGCACAGAGTACACGCTTTAGTACGCACAGAGTACACGCTTCAGTACGCACCAAGTACACGCTTTAGTACGCACCGAGTACACGCTTTAGTACGCACCGAGTACACGCTAAGCAGCGTAGCCGTGGAGTAGCGGTAGCTAAAGACGTAGCTGTGGAGTAGCGAGAGCTAAAGACGTAGCTGTGGAGTAGCGGTAGCTAAAGACGTAGCTGTGGAGTAGCGGTAGCTAAAGACGTAGCTGTGGAGTAGCGAGAGCTAAAGACGTAGCTGTGGAGTAGCGAGAGCTAAAGACGTAGCTGTGGAGTAGC
>NW_027175887.1:18010412-18147912 GCF_023055335.1 Clinocottus analis
TCAGACTGGAAGTGCAGGCTCAGCTCTCAGGACTCTACAGGCAGCAGGTGCTCACCTGCTCCTCCACCTGCTCCTCCACCTGCTCATCCACCTGCTCATCCACCTGCTCATCCACCTGCTCATCCACCAGCTCTCACACCTGTGTTCTGTGTGTCACCTCCTCTCTCTCTCTCTCTCTCTCTCTCTCTCTCTTCTCTCTCTCTCTCTCTCTCTCTCTCTCTCTCTCTCTCTCTCTCTCTCTCTCTCTCTCTCTCTCTCTCGTCTCTACAGCCGGACCCGCCTCTAACTCCTCAAGCTGATCTTCGCCCGTCGAACGCCAACGAAAAGCCGCCGCGTGAAGAAACCCGAGGTCTTCTGGAAGAGCTGAACCGCCTCAATGCGCAGGAGTCGCCTGCCTCAAGGCCCGAGACGCCGCCCGCCATCTGGCTGCAGGACGCCGAGGGCAACCAGCGGGCTCTTCTCGAGACAGAAGACGCACCGCCGCCGGCCTCAGAGAAACAACTCCTGTTCCCTCAGAGCGACGGACGAACCGTAGATTCGCTCCAAAGCGACCGCGAGCGAGTTCCCGCTTCAGAGACGCAGATCGACGACGGCGACTTCAGGTCGTCGATGCCGGAGACGCCTTCGGAGGACGACGACGACGACTCGCTCGGCGGCGGCGGCGGCTGCGTGGAGCTGCACGTGCCTCCGGCGGCGGCGGCGGCGAGGCTCTCCAGGGAGGCGGAGCTGCTCAGGAGCCAGAACGAGGCGCTCAACCAACGCAACCAGGAGATGCTGAACCAGCTGACGGAGGC
Source organism: Clinocottus analis (assembly GCF_023055335.1). NCBI lineage: Eukaryota > Metazoa > Chordata > Actinopteri > Perciformes > Cottidae > Clinocottus > Clinocottus analis. The sequence goes on from NW_027175887.1 coordinate 18,011,207, forward strand.
CGACCGCGAGATAGAGCGGCTGAAGGCGGAGCTCGGCGGCCGGTACGCCGAACCCCGCCGCCTCCCCGAGGTGGAGCAGCTGGCGCTGGCGCTGGCGAGGGTGGAGGATCTGGAGGGCGAGCTGAGCGCCAGGGATGGGCGGCTCCTGGAGGCCCAAGCCGCCATCGCCTCCCTGCAGGAGAGCGCCAGGGAGGGAACGAGGGAACCGGAGGAACCGGAGAACAAGGGGTACCTGCTGCGGTGCTTCGAGGCCACCGAGGCCAAGCTGACGGAGCTGGAGGGGAAGCTGGAGCGAGCGGAGCGGGGGAACGCCGAGCTGAGGGCGGAGAACGCCGAGCTGAAGGCGGCCGAGGAGACGAGGGCGGCCGAGGAGACGAGGGCCGACGTCGGGAGGCTGGAGGAGGAGGAGCTTGAGAAGTCGAGGGGTAAAAAAGATGGAGAGAGCGACGGATGTGTTTCTGGAGAAGAAAGGATCCGGCAAGTGATAGACGGGATGGTCATGAGGTTGAAGGCTTTGGAGCGGCTGCTGGAGGTGATGGACAAGTTTGATTTCGGTTTAGGAAAGGAGGAAGAGGAGGAAGAGGAGGAGACCGTGGAGAGCCAGTTGAGGTGGGAGGAAGAGTTCTGGAGTTTCCTGCTGGACAAACTGAAGGTCAACCCGTCCGAGTTCGAGGAGGAGAAGCCCGAGGAGGAGGAGGAGGAGGCGCTGCTCAGCGAGGTGACGGAGCGCATGGCGGCGGAGAAACGGATGCTGCTCCTCGGCCACCGCCTGCTCTCCGCGGACGCAGACGCGAAGGAGCCGCCGGACGTCATTTGGAGCGTCGCAGCCAGCGAGACGGACGAAAGCGGGAAGTTTGATTCCGACCGTTTCAGGAGCGCCGCGCGGGACAAGATCTCGTCGCTGAGGCGCCTCGCTGCCGTCGGCGTCGTCGGCTCCTCGGCCCACGAGGAGCTGCAGCTGGCGGCCGACCGGCTCCACCCGCGGTGGTCCGGGTTCCTCCACTCGGCGGCCACGGAGGCGCTGCTCTGCCGCCGCCTGAGCCGGCTGCGGCGCAGACACCAGAGGCGCCTGGAAGAGGCCGAGCAGCTCGTCCGCGGCGCCTCGACGGAGGAGAACCGGCAGCTGAGAGCGAGACTGTCGGACTTGGAAGCGCTGCAGACGATGGCGGCGGCCGAGAAGACGGACGGGTGTAGCCAGACGGACGAAGAAGAAGAAGAAGAAGCTCACCCACAGGACGCAGGTGTTGAGGACGCAGGTGGAGGCGAGATCAGGGACGAGGAGGTTGAGAGCCCAGAAACGACGCACTCGTGTGCTGAAGGTCAGGCGGAGATCCAGGAGGCGGCAGATGGAGATGCAGAGGAAAGTGATGCCGTCCACGAGGGGGCGGAGCCTCTGGGAGTGGAGGAGGAGCCTCTGGGAGTAGAGGTGGAGCCTCTGGGAGTGGGGGCACAGCAGGTTTTAGCGCTGAGGAGACGAGTGGAGGAGCTGGAGGAGCAGCTGGCCGCCATGGTGGAGGAGATGAAAGAAGAGCATGATGGGAAAATGAGTTCTCTTCAGACGCAACATGAGGCGGAGATGGAGGAGCTGAAGGTGAGAGGAGCTCACAAACTTCATGACTTATTCAAGGAGAGTTTACACGACTTAAAGTGAATTAATTGATTGTAATAGTTTAGAGAGAAGTGAGAGGAAAAGATGTAAGGTTCACTGTATACTTTGAATCCTCATTGTTAGTTTAAAAACTACATATTTGGTCATGAAAATTTGGTTAAAAGTCATAAATGTGGTTAAAAGTCATGGAGGTTTTAAGCGTGTGCGTCGTCGTTTCAGGTCACGTGTGAGCGCGGCTTCGCCTGCGTGGAGGAGTGTCACCTGAAGGTCGTGGAGGAGCTGCAGCGCCGACACCGACAGGAGGTGGAGCGCCTCCTGGTGGAGAGAGACGGACTGCTGGAGGAGGAGAGCGCCGCCACTGCCACCGGTGAGCGGACGCCTTCGTCTCTCCGGACGGGGAGCTAGCAGCAGTGCTAGCTTGCTACAGCGGGGAGCTAGCGGAAGCGCTAGCTTGCTACAAACAGTGTTAAACTTTAGGCCTTTAGTTTGTTGTATATTAGTTACATTCATATTATATATATTACATTGTCCCTCATTGATCCTCCTCCAGCGCTGGAGGCCATCCAGAGCGCTCACCGGCTGGAGCTGCAGAAGCAGCAGCAGCTGCAGGAGAGCCGTCGCTCTCACGGCGGCTCAGGAGACGCAGCACACCTGGAGGACAGGTAAGAGACCCGCGGTGCACACTGACGTCCCGTGTCCGCCCGCTGGGTTCTAACGTGTGGCTGTTTAAGGGAGGAGCTGGCGTCCTGCCTGCGGGAGCTGGAGGTTCTGTCCCAGCAGTTCTCCCTGAAGTGTCTGGAGAACGTTCACCTGGTGCAGGCGCTGGACGCCGAGAGGAAGGCGCTGAGCCAGTGCCAGCAGGAGAACCAGGACCTGAGCAGCAGGAACCAGGTGAGAGCTCTTACCTGCTCGTTAACACGACAGCGCTTCTGTTGAGGAGACGGCTGTCCGTCACCACGGCGTCATTAACGTGAGCGCTTTGTCCTGCAGGAGCTGAGCGGTCACCTCGCAGCAGAGATCACCAGACTCTGTTCTCTGGCCGAGGACGCCGCGCTGCCGCCGCGCCCGAGCACGCACCTGTACCAGGTGGAGGTACCAGGACTTTTACTTTCTTTATTTTTATTTTTATTTTAATTTTTAAATGTATTTTATTTTTGTATTTATTTTTATGTATTTCATTTATTTATCTATTTATATTTATATTCATTCTTTTATTCATATGTCTATTATTTTTATTTTATTTATATTTTTAGTATTTTTTACATATAATTACATTTTTTAGCATTATTTTCTTAACAATAATTGTATTTATTTATTGTATTAATATGTTAATTTATTTGAAAAATACATATAATTATTTTTTGTATATATATATATGTATCTTTTTAAATTTATTTAATACATTTTATTTATTTTCATTTACTTCATTAATTTTTTTGTTATTGTGAGTCAAGAATAACAAGATCATGTGTGTGTGTGTGTGTGTCTGTTCGTGTGTGTGTGTGTGTGTGTGTGTGTGTGTGTCTCGTGCTCGTTGTCAGTGATTGACACTAGAAGGCATTAAAGGGCATAGTGCGTCTCCACCACCGTTTCACGCTCTCTGGTCCTCAGGTTCAGTTCACAGTCCTGAACGCTCACCGTGTGTGTCCTCTCAGTGTGTGTCCTCTCAGTGTGTGTCCTCTCAGTGTGTGTCCTCTCAGTGTGTGTCCTCTCAGTGTGAAGGAGCTTCATGAAGCTTATTATTGGATGTCTCTCGTCTCAGATCACCCTGCGAGTGAAGGAGTCTGAAGTCCAGCGCCTGAAGCAGGAGATCACGTCTCTGAGAAACGACCTGCAGGCGGCGCAGAGGGTGAGAATCACACACGAGCAGCATCCTGTGACCCAAAGAGAAGGAAGTGAAGTAAAACACTTCCTGGTGTCTCCGTGACAGGACAAGAGGAACGCCACCCAGAGGTGCAACGACACGCACACGCAGCTGAGCGTCAGCCGGGCCAAAGCCGAGAGGGACACGGGCGAGCTGAGGGAGAACCTGAGGCTGGCCCGCCGCGCCCTGGACCCCACGTCCCCCTGAACCCCACGTCAGCCTGAACCCCACTTCCTCCTGGACCCCACTTCCCCCTGGACCCCACTTCCTCCTGGACCCCACTTCCCCCTGGACCCCACGTCCTCCTGAAACCCACGTCAGCCTGAACCCCACGTCCCCCTGGACCCCACGTCCCCCTGAACCCCACGTCCCCCTGGACCCCACGTCCCCCTGAACCCCACGTCCCCCTGGACCCCACGTCCCCCTGAACCCCACGTCTCTCTGAACCCCACGTCAGCCTGAACCCCACTTCCCCCTGGACCCCACGTCCCCCTGAACCCCACTTCCCCCTGAACCCCACGTCAGCCTGAACCCCACTTCCTCCTGGACCCCACTTCCCCCTGGACCCCACTTCCTCCTGGACCCCACTTCCCCCTGGACCCCACGTCCTCCTGAAACCCACGTCAGCCTGAACCCCACGTCCCCCTGGACCCCACGTCCCCCTGAACCCCACGTCCCCCTGGACCCCACGTCCCCCTGAACCCCACGTCCCCCTGGACCCCACGTCCCCCTGAACCCCACGTCTCTCTGAACCCCACGTCAGCCTGAACCCCACTTCCCCCTGGACCCCACGTCCCCCTGAACCCCACTTCCCCCTGAACCCCACGTCAGCCTGAACCCCACTTCCCTCTGAACGAGTCACCTGACTTCCCTTTGAGCTTCACCCTCAAGAAATACATTTAGAACTACTAAATAATGTCAGAAATCAGGTTAAATTCATTTGGTTTTAAATGTTTGTATAAATATATCAGTTATTAACCTTTTTGATCATTTACAGTTATTTTGACTCCTGTGAAACTTTTTAATAGATGTTTTTCCCAAAAATGATCTTAATGTTGCGCGTTATGTATATATTTTTATCTGTACAGTCATGTTGTTATTGTTACACTTCTGTGTGTGTGTGTGTGTGTGTGTGTGTGTGCGAGCGTGTGTAACCTCTGCTGTGTTTGTGTCGTCATTAAACTGGTCAAGAATTTTCTTTCTTTTTTTATCAATTACATAATTTAAATTTAACTTCTCTGCAGGTAAACATGTACTAGTAATTTATATTTGTAAACTGCAGTATTAAAAATACAAATTAAAATGTATTAATTCAACTAAATTGGCAGATTGAACGCTTTAAGGGTCGCAGTTTATTTTATTTTGTTAACGAGTCAAAGTTTATTCAAGAGAGTTTTTTTAGTTTATTTGTCAATGTGTATAATAAACAGTATTCAGGCTCTGTGGCAGTATTCATCACTCTTCTGGAGGAAGAAGAAGAGCATCAAGTCATCCTGAAAAATAAAGTTAAGCACTGAAACTGTCTGTGGTTGCGAGTGATTATTTCAAAATAAAAGCTCTGATTGACGTTTCTCTCCTACAGCACATGAGGGAAATAGATTAAAAATGAATCACATTCAACAATAAATACAAACCTCTCAACTTTTATTGTGCAAACTGTCATGAGTACTGTTGTATACACTACTGGTAAAAAAAACTGCATTAACCCAAGCACATACCACATTGTCTGAGGCACTTGTACTTTATTTGATTATTCCATTTCATCCTGGGGTCAATGCATGTATAACATACAGATATTAAGTATTTTATAAAAAATGTTTTAAAAAATCCTGTTGCAGCTACACATAATATTGAGACTTATTTAAATAGACTAAAGTTATTAAAGCAATAGAAATAAGCAGAATTAAAAACACTTTACATCCTGTCAAATACAATGACTTGTGTCTTAAAACAAATCGTATTACTTCCCCTTAGTATGTCTTTTTTTCCTTATTTTTTAAAACTTTTAAAATGTAAAAAAAATATTATTTTTTAAAAAATATATTTTGTTTTTACGTTTTTACATTTTTACATTCGTACAAAGACTTTTAATAAATAAATAAACTAAAAATGTAAAACACACTTTTTGTGTGTTTTACATTTTTAAAAACTCGGGCGTCGTGTCTCTCGGGGCTTTTACTTCGAAAGGACGCCGTTCTCTTCCGGTGTTACACGGGGTTTCCTGGTGTCGCTTGACGCAACAACAAAAAAAAAAGATGGTGTCCATGATGACAACTTTAGACATACCGACAGTAGCCAGAGGGGTTCGTGACTGCCTGACAGCAATCATTTAAACACAAACAAAAACAACAACATCAACAACAACAACATGTCCGCCTTGCTGTCGGGTCGCGAGCCAGCTACGTGTCGGTGTTAAATCCGCCCCGCGCGCTGACGTCCGCTCGGCCAGATAACATGGAGGCGCTGCTTTTGTTTACATCCACGCTGCTGACGGAGCGCAGCGCCAGCTAACCCGGCTACCAGGCGCGTTCACCGGCAGGGCGTCCGCCTGAGGCCCGCTGCGGGAGGTCGTCTCCTCCAGGTGAGCACACCTGCTTGTCCAACGCTGTGAAACACGTGCACGGGCCTACCTGTTAACAGGTGAGAGGCGCTCAAGTGAAGCCCTCATCCGGGTTCTAATCAGGACCCCAGATGAGTAGGATGAACACAAATATTCTAGTATTTGTAAATCACACGTAGTTTGAGTTTCTGTTTCTCTTCTTTTTGTCTTTTACTGACGTATGTTTTATTTAAATAGACTAAAGTTAGTAAAGCAATAGAAATAAGCAGAATAAAAACACTTAACATCCTGTAAAAGACACATGTTGTGTGTCATTGTTGACATAATACAACTCTTATTATTCTTAAGTTTTAAATGGTGTTTTTACTGTTTGCTTGTATTTTGCGCTTAATTTTTACACTTGTGTATTCAATGTTTATGCTCAGCTTGAACGCTGCTACTCAAATTCAATTATTAACATTATTGTTGTTGTTGTTATTATTATTTCTGGGAATACTACAGCACACTATACACTACACTCTAAATATGTGTCAGCTTCTCTTCATCTCACGTGTGAATTTAAAAAAAAAAAAGAAGTTTGGGTGGCAGCGCTGCAACGAACAATTTGTAAAAAAATTTTTTAAAAAGACACACATTTTTTTTAGGCACTCAAATTACAATTCCACAGTTTTAACATCTCAATTTCTTTTTCTATTTTTACCCCAACAACTTTTTATTGATCAAGTCTAGTCTTAACATCTCTCGTCATCTCTAAAATGTTTTTTTTTTTTAAGTGTGAAAAAAAATTACAGCCCTAAAATTTTGTGTTTTCTCAAAAAAAAGAGTTCAGTTGATGATTGATTAGAGAAGCGGAAAGCAGATCATTCTTATTCCCATTTTTTCTCTGCGTTTATTTTTCGCAGTAAAATGAAACATTTCCCTGAGTCGTGTTTTGTGTCGTTGCAGCGATGGAGGTGTCGCCTCAGGATCCAGCCCTCATGGCCATGGACCTGTCGAAGGGCTACTCTGTGAACCCGCTGACCCGCGGCCACCCCGAGGCCATGGACCTGGCCAAGCGGCCCGAGTGGTACCACAGACGCCCGCCGGCGAGCTGCGGCGCCGACCTGGGCTCCCCGTACCGGTCCAGAGCCTCGTCCTCCTTCGGCGCCGCGCTGCACGCCGAGCCCGGAGCGCCCGTCTGCTGCAGGGACGCGGCCCCGGGCCCCGAGTCGCTGGGCCACTACATGAACTCCACGCTGGCCCCCGGGCTGGACCTGTACCGCGACGGCGTCCACGGCGGCCTGTGGCACCCGGGCTTCTACGGGCCCGCCGACGCGACCGGCGGACCGATCCTCGAGAGCAGCGGCGGCGAGGAGAGCGACAGCGGCTCCGACGTCATCTTCCTGGTGTCCTCCGCCGAGGAGCCGCTCCTGTGCGGCTCCTTCCTGCCGGACGGCGTGCGGCGCATCGTGGAGCCCTTGTCCCCGGCCGAGTCCTCGCCGGAGGAAGCCAGAGGCTGCTACCTCCTGCCCCAGCCGCTGAGCTCGCCCAGCCCCGCCAGCTCCTTCTCCGAGGACTCCTCGGACAGCTCGGCGGACATCCCCGTCCGCCACGCCCGGCCCGTGGTGCTCCTGTCGGACCTCGCCGTGGTCTACGCCAACCCGGCCGCGTCCCCCCCGGTGGACATCTCGAGCGACGACAGTGACGTCGTCGAAGTCTCGATCGCCGCCGCCGAGGAGAAGGCGTCGCCCCGGAAGAAGAAGCGCAGCGCTCCCCGCAAGAGGAGCCCGGCGAGAGAGCCGCCGCCGCAGAGCGAGGAGGACGAGAGGGTTCACCGCAGGGAAGTCCGGCGGAGCACCAGAATCCGCAAATCCCCGTCCGACACGCCGCCGTTCACCGGCGGCGGCGGCGGTGAGGGCGGCGCGCCTCGGCACAGCTTGAGGAGACGCGCCAAGAGCGACGCGGTGGGGATTTACAACGAGAGCGGCGACTCCGACGGCGTGATGGACTTTGCGGTGAGGCTGTGCGCCTCGGACGAGGAGTCGGCCACGCCGTCTCCTCGGCAGCCGAGCGCGGAGGAAAGAGTGAGCAGCAACTCGGGGGAGTCCGACGCCGACGCGCAGGCGGAGAAGACGTCGCCGCAGAAGAAGTCCACTGAGCGCCGGCCGCCGCGCCGCAGAGTCTCCAGCCCCAAAAGCGCCAAACGGAAGAAGCCCCTCGGCCTTCGTCAGACCACTGGCGTGCGGACTAAGCGGAGACGGAGCTGCGGCGCCGCAGCCGAGCGGCGGGCAAAGACAAAGAGCAAGAAGCCGGCGGCGAGACGGAAGAGGCGGGGTCGAGCGCAGACGGGGCCGTCGGCTCTGTTCGCGCCCAGAGAGCCGGAGATCAAGCTGAAATACGCCAACGCGGCGGCCAAAAAGAAGAACAAGAGGCCGGCGGCGTTTTGCCCGTTCGTCCACGTGAAGAAGACGGCGTGCACCGTGGTCAACTACCAGGAGGACGAGGGGGCGGTCCGGAGCAGCGGGGGGCGGCGGCCAGGAGCCGCCGGGCCGCCGAGCGGGTTCGTCCCCGGCACGACCTGCTTCCGGTTGGCTCGGTTCGCCTCGGACGGCGGCGAGCGTCCGGCGGCGCCGCCGCCGCTGTGCTGCCTGTGCGGTCAGACGGCCAACGCCGCCGGCCTTGGGGATCTCCACGGGCCGTACCGCCCCGCCGCCGCCCGGGGGGAGGAGGAGGAGCGCTCGCTCGTCAGCAGGCGCTCGGTCAACTCCTCCGAGGACGGATGCGGCGGCGAGGACGATGACGGCGTCTCGCCGCCGCCGGTCCGTCTGGACGAGGGCTGGATCCACGAGGACTGCGGCGTCTGGTCCGCCGGCGTCTTCCTGGTCAGAGGGAGGCTGTACGGGCTGGAGGAGGCGGCGCGGCTCGCGCAAGAAACGGTGAAGGCTTCATTTCAAACGCTAGTTATGAAAAATGAATCCGGTTCAAACGCTCAAGTCCTTGAATATTAAAATTCTATATTGTGATATTTGTTAGCACAATATGTGATTATCTTCATTTATTACTATTAGAATGTCATAAAATAGTGAACATTTTACTTCATGATTGTTTTTTTTAGGACTAAAAGTGAAAAATTAACAGATTATAATAATTTTTTTAAGCTTTTTTTAAGTGAATTTATCTTTCGAATGTATTTTTTTCCATCCATTATGAAGAGGAATAATTTTAGCATCAAGTCACTATTAAATAATACATATGAGGATGTGAGTTATTGTATTAAAGTACATTTAAAAAGAGTAAACTTATATTTTAGAGGAGATATTACATATTTAAATGATTGTGTTACACGTGCAAAGAGTTTCATCTCTTTTATTTTTGCGTGACACAAAGTGCTTCTTCTCTTCAGATCTGCTCAGCGTGCCGACACACCGGAGCGATTATGGGATGTTTCCAGAAGGCGTGTGCCAGAAACTATCACTACAGATGTGCCGTTCAATCAGGTGAACACGCAGCACGACGTCTGCAACGTCTCACAGCGATGAACCATCTGTGAGATCCAGCTTCTCAACGCTTCTGTGTTTGTGTCTTCAGGCTGCGTCCTGAACGAGGACAACTTCTCAGTTAGATGTCCGGAGCACAAGGTCAGTTTGAACGGGAGAGGAGCCGCGTGGCCACTAGGGGTCACTAGTGACTCATGGAGGAGCCGCGTGGCCACTAGGGGTCACTAGTGACTCATGGAGGAGCCGCGTGGCCACTAGGGGTCACTAGTGACTCATGGAGGAGCCGCGTGGCCACTAGGGGTCACTAGTGACTCATGGAGGAGCCGCGTGGCCACTAGGGGTCACTAGTGACTCATGGAGGAGCCGCGTGGCCACTAGGGGTCACTAGTGACTCATGGAGGAGCCGCGTGGCCACTAGGGGTCACTAGTGACTCATGGAGGAGCCGCGTGGCCACTAGGGGTCACTAGTGACTCATGGAGGAGCCGCGTGGCCACTAGGGGTCACTAGTGACTCATGGAGGAGCCGCGTGGCCACTAGGGGTCACTAGTGACTCATGGAGGAGCCGCGTGGCCACTAGGGGTCACTAGTGACTCATGGAGGAGCCGCGTGGCCACTAGGGGTCACTAGTGACTCATGGAGGAGCCGCGTGGCCACTAGGGGTCACTAGTGACTCATGGAGGAGCCGCGTGGCCACTAGGGGTCACTAGTGACTCATGGAGGAGCCGCGTGGCCACTAGGGGTCACTAGTGACTCATTCAGGCTGCTGCTGATGTATTTGTTTGTTGTTTTTGTTGATGTTGTGTGTTTTGTGTCCGACAGAACAAACTGCTGACCGTAGTCAACGGGCAACACAAGAGATGACGTGAAAGACACTGGAGGGAACTGGAGGTTTGTAACGTTTGAACAATCGTAGAGCGATAACACACTGACGTTAATGTTCTTCTTCTTCTTCTTCTTCTTCCAGAATGATCCACAGATTTTCTCGGCTGTTTAAAACAACAAACAAACAAACACTAATTAAATTGAGTTCTGGTAAGATTTCACATCAAAGACGGATCAATCAGGGGCCACTTTATTTATAATGTGTGTTTGTCTCTTTAACTGTGTGTGTGTGTGTGTCTCTGTGTGTGTGTGTGTGTCTGGATATCTATTCCTCTTCTTGAAGGTCCACATTTGTATTAATGAACATAGTTATACGAGAGTTTAAATGAGCTTTATTGATTTGTTGTTTAAGGCCTCTTCTTCTTCTTCTTTTTCTTTTTCTTCTCTTTTTTTTCTGCCTTTTTATTTTTTGTATGTTTTAATTAGCTTCAGTCGTCACGTAACAAAACGTTATTTATTTCCATAAAGCTGCATGCACAGGTGACGTTTGCTCCATTGCACTTTATCGGTTGTTATTTATGTCGACTTTATTCTTCCTTCTTTGTACTAACATTCTTTACATTAAATATGAGTTGTAACGCTGAGACCACAAACTGTACATTCAGCTCGTTCAGAGCACTTTGATTTCTGGAGGAATTTTAAGAGTTTTACAAACGTGAAGGAAAGAGAAAGTTCTGGTAAACGTCAGCGTTCAGTGTTCTGTGACGTCTCTGATTGTTCAGGTTAAAGATCCAGTTCCCCGACGCCCAGAGAGACGGACGCTCCACGGCTTGACTGTGATTTCAAGTACACAGAAAAGTCTGAATACCAGCTGCTGCTACGAGGGTGAGCGTCCAGCTAGCACTGCTGCTAGCTCCCTGCTAGCTCCCCAAGAACAACCACAGGTAGCGGGCAAAGCCTTGCTACAGCGGGAAACTAGCAGCAGCACTAGCTAGCAGCAGCGCTAGCTAGCATTAGCGCTAGCTAGCAGCAGCGGGAACAACCACCGAAGGCATTGCGGCTTGTAAGCGATATTTTCGTTAATTTAACGTTTAAAACCCCTTCAGGCTCCTTGAGGTCGAGGAGTTGCTTCTGTCTGTGTTTCATGTTGTAAATATAATATTTAGACGTTGACAAAACAAACATGTTTGTTGTAAACAGGAAGTATGAGCGTTCTTTGTTCACAGATGTAAACACAACCAAAACCTCAAAACAGTTTTTATTGAAAGAGGATTTAATGGAGCCACGTTTCTTTAAACTCAACAGATTTTATAAATAATATAAATATGAAAAGGAAGCAGAAATGTGTTTTTGTGATTCGGGTGAACTGGACCTTTAATGTAAATGTTTCTGTGTCGACTTCCTGTTTCTGTTCACGTGACGACGCACAAAATGTTTGACAAGCGGACGTTTCGCTTTTTATTGTTTGACGAATGAAAAAGATAAATGTTATTTAATAAAAGTCCATAAAACTGAACTCTTGTCTTCCTGGAAACTGAGTCACGCGGCGGCCATGTTTGTTTCTGTAGGTTGAGCAGAACTTGTGATCAGATTTGATATTCGTCTTCTTAAAAGAGGAGTGGACACGGCGGCCATGTTGGAAACAGAGCCACTCAGCTGGCTGCTTCTTCCTCCTCTTCCTCTTCTCTCCTCTTCCTCCTCTCTCTCCTCATCTTCTAGAAGCAGACGAGAGTTTTTGATGAGCAGAAAAAGAAAAATAACATGAAACATGAAACATAAAAGCAGTGGTTTTACACTCCGCGGGGGCGTGCGTGTGTGTGTGTGTGTGTGTGTGTGTGTGTGCGCGTGCGTGCGTGCGGAGCCATAATTATGTTTATTGGGGCATAATTATGATTATAATGACGTGACCGACATACAGCGAAGTGAGATCTAATGCAGGAAACATGAAAAAATTAAAAAATGAAACATGAAAAATGAAAACATCAAACATGAAAAAATTAAAAAAAATAAATATGAAACATGAAAAAAGTGAAACATGAAAAAATTAAACATAAACATAAAACTGAAAAAAATGAAACATGAAAAAATGAAATATGAAAACTTGAAAAAATGAAACAAAAAATGAAAACATAAACATGAAAAAATGAAAAATTCAAAAATGAAACATGAGAAAATGAAAAATAAATAAATATGAAAACATGAAAAAATGAAACATGAAACATGAAAAAATGAAACATGAAAAAAATGAAAACATGAAACATAAAAACGGTGGTTTTACACTCCGCAGGTGTGTGTGTGTGTGTTTGGAGCCATAATTATGTTCATTGGGGCATAATTATGATTATAATAAGGTGACCGACATACAGTGAAGTGAGATCTAATGCAGGAAAACTACATGTGGAGAAGAAATAATAATGCACATGTTGGCCATGGCCTCGTTTGAGCAACTATTATTAATACTACTATTAATACCACTATTCTATAGTATGTCCTTCTGTAGTGTACGACCTCTGAGTGACCTCTGAGTGACCTCTCTGTGACCTCTGTGTATTGACAGAATACATAACTTGTCGAGTCCTCTCGGTGTTTATTAACACGTTCACCACAGTAATAAACACGTCATACAATACTTTGAAAAACAAAGAAATCCCAAACATTTCCACCTCAAAGTGTTCATGAAACATTTCAAACATTTGTTCGTCTTTTCTCACATTTTCTGGGTTCAACTCGATAAAAAAAAGGAATAAAAAATTTCCACTTGTTTTTTCTTCTAATCAGATTTTTTTTTCATTTTTCCAGATTTCATGCATATCGAAAAACTAACTTTATTCACGATACTTTTTTTTCTACCTTTAAACGGTACTCTGGCTGCAGACACATCCAGGTGAAGTCCAGGTGTGCTGCAGTTTGTGGGCGGAGCTAAAAGAGGAAGAACACACCAGATTAACACTCCACACCGCTGGCTGAGAAACAGTCAGAAACAGTCGGTTTAGTTTAGTTATTGTTTACTGGAGAACATGATCACACATTAAATAAGAAAAAGCTTCTACAGTAATTTATCTGGTAAAACAAATCATAAATATCTGATATAAATAAATAATTTAACTCCAAATAAAGAGAAAAAACACTTTACAGGAAGAAATCTACCACAATGACAGCAACAACTTCACAGTCGATCATTTCTCAGCTTGTTTTTTTGCACGTGGACGAGTTCCAACAACTCAACATATTAGAGTCCAATCAACTCAACATATTAGAGTCCAATCAACTCAACATATTAGAGTCCAATCAACTCAACATATTAGAGTCCAATCAACTCAACATATTAGAGTCCATACAACTCAACATATTAGAGTCCAATCAACTCAACATATTAGAGTCCATACAACTCAACATATTAGAGTCCATACAACTCAACATATTAGAGTCCATACAACTCAACATATTGCTTTTTGGGTCGTGAATGTCTTCACGTCCGGTGGGTTCGTCTCAGATGAAGAAACCACCAGACGAGGCTGCAGCCTCTTCACCAGGAAGCAGTGGAGCTACAACGCGGTCGATCCCGCAGCTTCAGCACCGGACACACACACAAACACACAAACACACACACACACACACACACACACACTATCTTCTCGGCGTCTACACACAGATCTCGATGGGTGTGGCCACCAGGAGGCGCCCCCTCTCGTTGTTGTCCCGGTTGACCCTCTCGTAGCTGCCGGTGGAGGCCGGCGAGCTGTTGGCGGACACGGAGGAGTAGCGGGTGTCCATCATGACGCTCCCCTTCGCCGCCGCCGCCGTCGCCGTCGCGAACGCGGGCGACAAGCTCTGCTGCTTCAGCCGGTCCGCCAGCGCCTCCTCCTCGGACGAGGACGAGGTGATGTCCAGAGGAGGCGACGCGCCGCCGCCTGCCGCCGCCGCCGCCGCGCCCACGTTCCCGTTCCCGTTCTCCGTGTCCAGCATCCAGCTCAGGTTGAAGTAGCCGAAGACCTCCTTGACGGAGCAGCGGCGCTCCTGCTCCACGGAGAGGAGCCTCCGGAACATCCGCAGCGCCCCGTCGGTGAAGCGGCGCCACTGCGACGGCACGACGGCGGCGCCGGCGCGGCGGCACTGCCAGCGCACGAACTCCTCGTAGAAGCCGTCGTCGGGCATGGCCTTCTCCCAGGGGAAGTTGCCCGTCAGCATGCAGAACAGCAGCACGCCGAAGGCCCACACGTCCGTGCTGTGGTCCACGCAGAAGCCCTCGCGCCGCGCCGCGTCGCACAGCTCGGGCGCCGTGTACGGGATGGTGCCGCTCACGCGCTTCACGGGCGAGCCGGCGCGCCGCGTCATGCCGAAGTCGGACAGCTTGACCCTGCGGCACTCCTTGTCGAAGATGAGGATGTTCTCGGGTTTGATGTCCCGGTGGACCAGCTTCTTGCAGTGCAGGTAGTCCAGGGCGATGGCCACCTGGTGCACGCAGCGCTTTGCCACGACCTCAGGTAAACCCACCTGAGAGGAAGAGGAGGAGGAAGAAAAACGTGACGTCATGGCTCCATCAGTTCAAGGAGAACTCCATTTACTACAGAACTGATCAAACCTGTTGACAACCTGTCTTACTGAAGGTGGGTGTGTCTTATTGAAAGTAGGCGTGTCTTATTGAAAGTAGGTGTGTCTTATTGAAGGTGGGTGTGTCTTATTGAAAGTAGGCGTGTCTTATTGAAAGTAGGTGTGTCTTATTGAAGGTGGGTGTGTCTTATTGAAAGTAGGCGTGTCTTATTGAAAGTAGGCGTGTCTTATTGAAGGTGGGTGTGTCTTATTGAAAGTAGGCGTGTCTTATTGAAAGTAGGCGTGTCTTATTGAAGGTGGGTGTGTCTTATTGAAAGTAGGCATGTCTTATTGAAGGTGGGCGTGTCTTATTGAAGGTGGGTGTGTCTTATTGAAGGTGGGTGTGTCTTATTGAAGGTAGGCGTGTCTTATTGAAGGTAGGCGTGTCTTATTGAAAGTAGGCGTGTCTTATTGAAAGTAGGTGTGTCTTATTGAAGGTAGGCGTGTCTTATTGAAAGTAGGCGTGTCTTATTGAAAGTAGGTGTGTCTTATTGAAAGTAGGTGTGTCTTATTGAAGGTGGGTGTGTCTTATTGAAAGTAGGCGTGTCTCATTGAAGGTGGGTGTGTCTTATTGAAAGTAGGCGTGTCTTATTGAAGGTGGGTGTGTCTTATTGAAAGTAGGCGTGTCTCATTGAAAGTAGGTGTGTCTTATTGAAAGTAGGCGTGTCTCATTGAAAGTAGGCGTGTCTTATTGAAGGTGGGTGTGTCTTATTGAAAGTAGGCGTGTCTTTTTGAAGGTGGGTGTGTCTTATTGAAAGTAGGCGTGTCTTATTGAAAGTAGGTGTGTCTTATTGAAGGTGGGTGTGTCTTATTGAAAGTAGGCGTGTCTTATTGAAGGTGGGTGTGTCTTATTGAAAGTAGGCATGTCTTATTGAAGGTGGGCGTGTCTTATTGAAGGTAGGCGTGTCTCATTGAAAGTAGGCGTGTCTCATTGAAAGTAGGCGTGTCTTATTGAAGGCGGGTGTGTCTTATTGAAGGTGGGTGTGTCTTATTGAAGGTGGGTGTGTCTTACTGAAGGTGGGTGTGTCTTATTGAAAGTAGGCGTGTCTTATTGAAGGTGGGTGTGTCTTATTTAAAGTAGGCGTGTCTTATTGAAAGTAGGCGTGTCTTATTGAAGGTGGGTCTGTCTCATTGAAAGTAGGCGTGTCTCATTGAAAGTAGGCGTGTCTTATTGAAAGTAGGTGTGTCTTATTGAGGGTGGGTGTGTCTTATTGAAGGTAGGCGTGTCTTATTGAAAGTAAGCGTGTCTTATTGAAAGTAGGTGTGTCTTATTGAAGGTGGGTGTGTCTTATTGAAGGTAGGTGTGTCTTATTGAAAGTAAGCGTGTCTTATTGAAAGTAAGCGTGTCTTATTGAAAGTAGGCGTGTCTTATTGAAGGTGGGTGTGTCTTATTGAAAGTAGGCGTGTCTTATTGAAGGCGGGTGTGTCTTATTGAAGGTGGGTGTGTCTTACTGAAGGTGGGTGTGTCTTATTGAAAGTAGGCGTGTCTTATTGAAAGTAGGGGTGTCTTATTGAAGGTGGGTGTGTCTTATTGAAGGTGGGTGTGTCTTATTGAAAGTAGGCGTGTCTTATTGAAAGTAGGCGTGTCTTATTGAAGGCGGGTGTGTCTCATTGAAGGTGGGTGTGTCTCATTGAAAGTAGGTATGTCTTATTGAAGGTGGGCGTGTCTTATTGAAGGTGGGTGTGTCTTATTGAAGGTGGGTGTGTCTTATTGAAGGTAGGTGTGTCTTATTGAAGGTAGGCGTGTCTTATTGAAAGTAGGCGTGTCTTATTGAAAGTAGGCGTGTCTTATTGAAAGTAGGTGTGTCTTATTGAAAGTAGGTGTGTCTTATTGAAGGTAGGCGTGTCTTATTGAAAGTAGGCGTGTCTTATTGAAAGTAGGCGTGTCTTATTGAAAGTAGGCGTGTCTTATTGAAGGTGGGTGTGTCTTATTGAAGGGGGCGTGTCTTACTGAAGGTGGGCGTGTCTTACTGAAGGTGGGCGTGTCTCACTGAAGGTGGGCGTGTCTCACCTGTGGAGGGATGATGTCGAACAGATCCCCGGCCAGCGCGTACTCCTGAGCGAAGATGTAGTACTCGTCCGTCTCGAAGGCGATGCCGTACATGTTGATGATGAAGGGGCAGGGCGACAGGTACAGGGACACGCTGTACTCCCTCAGGAAGCTCTTCAGCTTGGTGGTCTTCTTCCTCAGGAACTTCAGAGCCATTTTGGTGCCTGAGAAAAGAGAAAAGACGTCTGAATCCTTTCCTCCTCATGTCAAAGTGTTTATTTCACTGAATGAAACTTCATTTGATAAATAATTAAAGTCTGAATGAATCGCTCCCGTCTCTTCAATCCTCTTCCAGACAGGAAGTATTCACATCCTTTACCTAGAAGTACTAACACCACACAAGTCCTGCATTAAAAACTATACATATGTAATATAATAGTATTATCCCAAATAACGATTGCACCTGATGCTCAGGATTAATATTAATGTGGCTGCGTGTTTTTAACTCTAAAAGATCAGCATGCGTCCTGCGATAACCTCTAAAGTACAACGTGTACCTCTGGGACGTACTGGCATTAAATATAAATACCCAAGTCGCTCAGAAGTACCTTCAATCTGTTGTAAATGTACTACATCGCTCCTTTCGTGCTGCAGACAGATCAAACCTCGGCTTGAGGTTTAATTAATAATGTAGACGATTAAAAGAAAACCCATTTGGCCGTCTGGAGGGAACACAGGAGAGAACTCTGAGGTACTCTGAGAGGTACTCTGAGGTACTCTGAGGTACTGAAGTGTCAGCAGACGAGAGATGAATCTGCTCTCCAGGTCGTTTGTTCTCAGCGTGTCTTTCTGGTGGAACACGGAGGCGGTAAAGCAGAAGAGGATGAAACCAGGAACACGTTGGTTTTATTTCCTTCATATGTGAACTTTGCGGGCTGGAAAAGGTCAGGATTCATCTCTGAGACGAGCTTCCTGCTCCATGAAGGAACCGTTTAGGAGCTCGGGGGCAGATGGGCCACGTTATGGGCTTTTATTGTGAAAAGCTTGAACAGATTTTCTATTAGTTGTGCCGTGACTTTTTGCCGTCTGCTTCTGGAGCTGTGCAGGAAAGAGTTTGTACTTCCTGCATGTACTATTTAGAGGTACTTCTACTTCCATATTCTTCTAAGTGTACAGATGGTAGCGCGGCGGTTACCTCTGATCTTGTGGACCACCAGGTCCACTTTCCCGTAGGTTCCCTTCCCGAGCTCGCAGACGACCTCGTAGTATTTGTTGATGTCCAGCTTCTCCAGGTTCTGAGCGGCGATGAGCTGCAGCTCCTCCAGGATGTCGATTGAGGCGCGCGAGGCGCGCGGCGAGGAGCTCATTGTGGAGGAGGGTCGGGCCGCCGGAGCCGGGGGTCTGGTCTGGAGGCGGGGCTTCCTGTGGGAAGGGAGGAGCAGAAAGGAAGGGAGGGGTTCACTACGGAACTCAATAAGACACGCCCACCTTCAATAAGACACGCCCACCTTCAATAAGACACGCCTACTTTTAAAAAGACATGCCCACCTTCAATAAGACACGCCCACCTTCAATAAGACACGCCTACTTTCAATAAGACACGCCCACCTTCAATAACACACGCCCACCTTCAATCAGACACGCCCACCTTCAATAAGACACGCCTATCTAGGGTTAACACAAGAGATGCTAACAGAAAGCTAACACAAGCGATGCTAACAGAAAGCTAACAGGGAATGGTACAACAGGACATGGTGCCTTGCAGACACAGCGGAGGGTTAAAACGTCCCGGACACAAACAGGATGTGCTGAGCAGAAATATACGACAGGCAGATAAAAAGGCGGAGTCAGCTGAACCGAAGGAGCCGGCTGTCCGTCACCGTCCACTCAGCATCCGTCTGACAAGGTCAGTAAAACTAACGCTCAGCGGACGAAGCAGCAAACAGGAATAAACAACAACAACGATGCCAACAGGATGCACAACAAACGGGGTTCTGAACTCACAGCCTTCAGGCTTTCAGACCATGATCAGCTCTTTAGAGCCGGTGTCTTTGTTCTCGTATCACATCATTGTTTACCAAATACTCTGAAGGAACAGCAGCAGATTGGCTTCAACTCATTCTCACAGCTTCTGCGTCCCCACGCATTCAAGGTAAACAAAGACTCGTGAAACGGCTCAAAGAATCTTCTGATGAAGCACAATGAGTCTGATTCAGTTCACGTTCTCTGTGTGCATCAATTAAGCGATAAGGAACCAGAGGCAGTGCTTTATCGTCAATAATGTACAGTTCAAGGGTGCTAACGCCCTTGAACTGTACATTATTGTTGACTCTAGGTTTTTGCCACGTTCAGAAAATCCCATATGGAGTGCCACAAGGCTCCATTCTCGAGCCACTACATTTTGGTCTTCATGTTTTACGACTACGGATCATCGTCTGCAAGCGCAGCATTGATTTCCACAGCTGATGACTCACAACTCGACAGGATGATCAGCTTATTCTGCAAACTGTTCATGGTGCAAAAGCTGTGAGTCACTCAGTCTGAGGCATCAGGTTTCACCCCGACAGCGTGAAGGGAACTGAGCTCCAAAAAGGACAAATCAAGACAAACTTTCATGATAATCGAGTGTCATAATCTAATCATTTATGTGACCTTGGTTCATGTTGGAATAGTTCTTCCATTCCTGCGTCGCTGACTCTCTTCTATCCATCCAGATATTCACAGTGTGCTGAACAGCTTTGGACATATGGACAAAACCCCAAATAGTGTATTTATAGTAAGAGACGTCTTTTCCTTCTTTAGTTACAGTTGGTCGACTCACAAACGCAGAGACGTTACACCGAAGGCATGAACTGTACGCATGACCGACTCCGGTCCAATTTTGTGTTTGCAGAAAATGAACATAGCTAAAAAAGGTCAGAACGCTTCTTCTTCTCTTCCCCCCTCGACACAGAGGCCTCCTTTAATTTCCAGCAGACTTAAACTCCTGCAAAGCTCTCAGGTCTCCCTGAAAGTCAGTAAATCAATCACAGAGTTCAGGATGCTGCAGGCGCTGCAGCCGGGACAAAGGGAGCGGATCACATTGCTGCTCGGACGTCCTTCCCCCTGACCTCCAGTTTCAAAGATCACAGAACTTCTAGAAAATCTATTCGACCAACAGAGGAGCCGCCTGCGTGCTCACGACGTCCCAGCTGATCATTCACCAGCATCTCGGCCACATGCAGATGTGCATCCCACCTGACAGAAGTGCTGAGTCACGGCTCTGCTGCTGAAACAGACGCTGCAGGAAAAAACTGCCTCTGTCACCTCGTTTGTGTTCAGGCCGACGTCCACGTGCAAGACATCTGCACCTGATCAATCACTTGCAAGACTGAATCAATCAATCAATACGTCAGCCGACGGGAAAATACTGAAGGAACAAACCGATGGTCTGAAGTTGTGTTGGTGGGTTACGCCTCGGAGGAAGAAATGATTAATTTAAAATGTTTAATTTAAAATGGCTCCCTCTCTGGTTCAGGACTCCTGGTCTTCTCCTGTGGAGGCGGCTCGGCCCTCCTCCGGTCGGGGCTCGGGCCGCCGGCTCCCACAGAAACATCAAAGCGGCGCCTCGGCCTGTACCGGCGTCTGCCAACACACTGAGGCTTTTGTGCCGCTCGCTCGGCGGCGCATCACTGAGCGCTTTAATGCCGACCGGCTCTGCTGCTGTGAAGCCTCACGCTACAGGAGCTAGCACCAGCGCTGCTTTAATCTCTTCTTCTTCTTCTTCTTCTTCTTCTTCTCTGACGTTCTTTCTCTGCTCAGAGTGTGTGATGCTCTTGTCTGCTGGGTGGCTTTGTGTGTGTGTGTGTGTGTGTGTGTGTGTGTGTGTGTGTGTGTGTGTGTGTGCGCATGAATGTGAGGAGAACACCAGACGCACACATCTCAGCGACAGCTGTACGACTCGGCGTTCGGCTAAGAATAGAAATCGGGACGGACGTGAATAAAACATTAAACACTGATCCTCATGAAATATGATTATTACCACGTCCTTCGACTGAAGACATGCAACTGTGGCGACGCTGTTGAATTAAAACGTTCACGGAGGGAAAATTAAACATCCGTCGCCGTCAAGGAGCATCGTTTATTCAGCTGGATGCAATCTGCAACTTCACCACTAGATGCCGCTGAAAGCCAACACACACTGCTGCGTCACGCCGGAGGTTGAACGTGTTTATTGTGGGAATCTGGATTAAACTTGCATTTTCAGAGCCGTTTACAACAACACGTCCTACCGTCAGACTCTACCAATAGCTCCATGCTAGCTCCCTGCTAGCTCTCTGCTAGCTCCCTGAAAAACCACCGAAGGTAGCGGGACCAGCCCTGGCTCGACGCCCGACTCGGGCAGCGGGGAGCTAGCAGTAGCGCTTCTAGCTACAGTGGGGAGCTAGCAGTAGCGCTTCTAGCTACAGCGGGGAGCTAGCAGTAGCGCTTCTAGCTACAGCGGGGAGCTAGCAGTAGCGCTTCTAGCTACAGCGGGGAGCTAGCAGTAGCGCTTCTAGCTACAGCGGGGAGCTAGCAGTAGCGCTTCTAGCTACAGTGGGGAGCTAGCAGTAGCGCTTCTAGCTACAGCGGGGAGCTAGCAGTAGCGCTTCTAGCTACAGCGGGGAGCTAGCAGTAGCGCTTCTAGCTACAGCGGGGACACCCACCAAAGGAAAGAGCAGCGTGTTCCAGTAACGTGGAACAATGACGTTCACAGTTCGTCTGAATACGAGTTCAGAAAGAAGAAAGAAAACATCCAAAAGTCTTCAGGAAAGAAACTGTGGTATTCAAAGTCCTGGAGGCCACGCCCCCAAAACCTACTTTCATCTCTGTGGTGGATTCATCGTCATGTTTGATATATTCATATTGTTTCTCCAATTAATTGATGAAATCTGTGGCGACATGAGCACATGCAATAACCTGCACGTGCTCACAGGAACATATTGGGATATTTATTCATATAGTCTGTGAGATGTCAAAACGTTGACACAATAAATCACAATTTTTCAGCGCTTGAGGGCAAAATCTTCAAACGTCTTGTTTTGTTGAAACTGACTTGAGGTTCTCAGTGAATTGTGAGGATAAAAACCTTCACTTGGAGCTGAAAGCAGAGCATCCAGCTGTACTCGCTGTGCAGCATCAGAATCAGAATAGTAGATTATATTTATGCAAATCAAATAATGGATGAATGGACACCTCATTTCAGACATAAGAGACCAGACCACATGGTCCTCTGCGGCCCAATGTGAGGCTCCAGGCGGCTTTTTGATGCCATTTCCCACAAAAACAAAGAGTTCTGATCAATGCAAATGGATGAAATGAAGGAGAAGCAGCTGTGAAGCATCACAGGCCTCGTCTGCAGGAGAGCTGATGTCAGTGTCATTGTTTATAGTCTGGACTCATGAAGACCTGCAGCACAAAGACATGAAGCAGCTCTGCAGACACAAAGCATTACAGCATGAGACAGTGCATGAGCGTGTGCACGTGAGCATGTTTGCAAATGAATAATGTGATCAATAAATGCACACAGCAGTAATCCAGTGGCTACAGATGTGTGAGCTGGGCTGAAGAGCTGGCAGCAGCTCCATTGTTCTGTGCTCACTCACACGGGCTCTGATTGCATTATGCATTATTTAAAAATCTGATTTATAATGTGAATCAATCAGCAGTTTCAGATGAATTGACAAAAAGCTTGGCTTGGAAACACAAGCTTAGTATTCGCAGCACAAAGACAAACGCTGTCAATGAATAAAACAACACATTTAAATACACAAACCAGCATTTAATTAGCAGTTAATTGCAGTAAACCTTCCGCGGGATGATCGGCATCTGGTCTTACCTTTCAGGGCGCGCTGCATGCAACCTGCCGGCCCGCGCGGACAGCCGGCTGCTTCACGGGACAGAGGACGCGGGTCCGCGGTCGCTTCGGCGCTTCAGTTCCCGGTGAAGCAGCGACCTCCGCTCGTCTGCGCCGCCGCCGTCGGTGCCTCGTCTCCCCGCTGCCGCTTCAGCCTCGAGCCGCTCTGTCGCTCTATTGTCTCCGCTCTCATCCTGCGGGCTGGCCACGCCCCCTCCCGGCCGCCGCCGTCCAATCAGAGCGCAGAGCGGCGGCCTGCGCTGCCCTGCGACGGCGCCGCGTTCACGGAACGACGGAATTTAAGGTTCTCACCTACAGCCGACGACTGCTGCGGCGATGTGGTTAGCTCATCGGAGTGTTAGGTCTGTTTTAGACGTGACGTCAGGACCGGAAACCAAACCTGTAGAAAAGTCAACCAGACATTAGTAGAAAAAACAAGCGCAATAAACAGTAATAACAAATAAGTAAACCGTGAAAAAAGAAGCTATAAATGCAACATAATCTGATCGGATTGAGTTCTACGAGATTAAAGAGGTCAGTAAACGCCCCTCTGATGAATGTTAAAGCTTTACCATGTTTTAAAAAAGAGTTTAAATGAGACTAAAGTCCTCACAAGAGACAGGAAGTCATGGGACCCAGGTGGAGACAGGAAGTCGTGTGACTCAGGTGGAGACAGGAAGTCGTGTGACCCAGGTGGAGACAGGAAGTCATGGGACCCAGGTGGAGACAGGAAGTCATGGGACCCAGGTGGAGACAGGAAGTCGTGTGACTCAGGTGGAGACAGGAAGTCGTGTGACTCAGGTGGAGTTCCTTCACAGTCTTCAAAAATCCCCCATTTGAAGACAATGTCCAGCGGTAAAGTCCGTCATATTTATTCTGTTGCAGCAATGTTCCATAAAACTGTCAGAAAACAGTTTGCTTCCTCCGAGTGAGCAACACCCGATGTCTCTCCTGACCATAGCGCCCCCAGTGGTGGGAGGTCCAACATGACCAACACACACTAAATGGTTCTTACAGAGTGATTCTTGGAAACTTAAATTTAACAGATACTTTTATTATTTTTTACAGTGCGGGCGTCTTCTCAAAGGGTTTCTGTACTGTAAAAACATGAAGTGAAACAACGATGTGGAAAAAAATGAAGGAAACGTCAAAGGAAACCCGGTAATGGTTGCAGGGGTTTTGGTCTCAAATAATTCAGGGATTTCTGCAAATATGTCCTGAAAACATTTGCTCAGAAAATCCATCAAGAAGTTTAGTTATTTTTTGTCCTGTAGCATAATTTTGAGGCCCTCATAATTCCCACGCCCTTGAACGCAGCACGAGGACAGGCAGAAAGCAGAGCACAACATGTTCTGGATGAAACGTGAATCTGTGGAGGCTCTCAGTTGAATCGATAGTTCCCAGCGAGCTGTTTGCAGCCGGTGAGCTCAGAGGGAACGAGGCCAAAGCTCCTGAAGGAAGAGACGATGAGCAGCTGGAGGCTGCGAGGAAGATGCTGCAGGACTGTCGACACTATCGTTCACTGATACCCATCGAACGCATCGATGAATCTGACTGATCACAATGTCACTGAAGAAATGACATCATCTCTTTTTTTCTGACTTTCGCATCATTTTTGTTGTAAAATATTGAATCATTTGACCTCCTTGTGCCCGTTTTCAATATAATATAATATGTGATTATTTTACTGACTCGATCAAAGTTATGACACGTTTTGTAGCCGTATACCTTAGACCAGACCTTAGACCAGACCTTAGACCAGACCTTAGAGAGACCTTAGACCAGACCTTAGACTAGACCTTAGACCAGACCTTAGACCAGACCTTAGACCAGACCTTAGAGAGACCTTAGACCAGACCTTAGACCAGACCTTAGACCAGACCTTAGACCAGACCTTAGACCAGACCTTAGAGAGACCTTAGACCAGACCTTAGACCAGACCTTAGACCAGACCTTAGAGAGACCTTAGACCAGACCTTAGACCAGACCTTAGACCAGACCTTAGACTAGACCTTAGACCAGACCTTAGACCAGACCTTAGACCAGACCTTAGACTAGACCTTAGACCAGACCTTAGACCAGACCTTAGACTAGACCTTAGACCAGACCTTAGACCAGACCTTAGAGAGACCTTAGACCAGACCTTAGAGAGACCTTAGACCAGACCTTAGAGAGACCTTAGACCAGACCTTAGATCAGACCTTAGACCAGACTTTAGACCAGACTTTAGACCAGACCTTAGACCAGACCTTACACCAGACCTTAGATCAGACCTTAGACCAGACCTTAGAGAGACCTTAGACCAGACCTTAGATCAGACCTTAGACCAGACCTTAGATCAGACCTTAGACCAGACCTTAGACCAGACCTTAGACCAGACATTACTGTATTAGAGCCTCACATTTATCCTCACTTGCGCTTTGCTTTCCACCAGACAACAACAACAACAACAACAGAACAGCTGGGAGTCCTTCAGTCAAGGTTATGACAGAAATCCCCCAGAATGCCGTGCAGCGCCGTGAGTCCCAGTCCTCTGGGCCGACATCCAGTGTTTTTAATCTCTCCGGCGGCAGCGATCTAAATAAAGCTGCTGCACCCAAAATAAATAAAACGTTGTTGATTTAAACTTCTGCTGTTGTCCTGCAGATTGTTCTGCTGGTCCTTGAAGGCATCACGGTGCTGCTTTCAGTGTCGCTGCAGTTCGTCTTGTTTGAACTGAATCTGGAGGGATTAAGCCACAAAACTGATGTTCACTCTCCTAACGGGTCTTTCCTCAGTCCCTCAGCCTCTTGGGTTGAATAATCCGCTCTATAACCCCTCCATACACACACACACACACACACACACACACACACACACACACACACACACACACACACACACACACACACACACACACGCACAGCAGACAGACTCCACCAGGTGGAGAGCATCTGTGCTTCTGTTTTTTTGGGCAACAGAGAGAGCTTCCTCCCCTCATGAGGTCGCAGCTCTCAGCAGATGAATCCACATGTAGCGGGTTAGAAGCTGCGTGCTAACCAGCTAACCAGCTAACCTGCTAACCAGCTGACCGCTAACCAGCTAACCAGCACAGTAAACTGCAGCCTGACATCTGGCGCTTCAGATGTTTCTTCCCTGACAGCAGAGACGCTTCATCTCCCCACAGAGCCTCACACCGCCCTCATGACTAAAAGCCATGTTTTAATAATAATAATCGTTAATATCTCATCAGCATAAATGTCGTCCTCGTGTCACAGTTTGAGGACGAGACGGTTAAAATGATTAAAGTCGCCTGTTGCCTGCAGTTTAAATCTCATTACCCAGCGTCCTCGGCTGTAAACCGTGAACTAGAGCAGCATCAGCTCGTAGCGATGAAGAGGAGCGACTCTTCGTCACATGATTTGTCTCCAAGCAGAAAATAAAACGCGGATGGAAACATTTCTAATCCAATGCAGCTCTTTAAGGGGATTTTAATCCACATCTTTGGTCCATATCTTCACAACTATTGGATGGATTATCATGACATTTTATCCAGTTATTCATGTTTCCCTGAGGATGAAGCTCAACAATTTTGGTGATCCTCTGATTCTTCCTCTAGCGCCACCAGGAGGTTGATGTTTGTGGGTTTGAGCGTCAGTTTTAACATCATACGGTGAATTTCTTAGTCGTCTAAGTCAAATATGTGACTGCTTTTCTTTGAGTAATGAGGTTTTTGTTCATACTTTTTGGCACATTCGACGATGTAATATGAACATGAACACCCTGTTCTTGTTTGGAGATGAAACAGGATCAAATATGGAGTAGAAATTGCTCTGAAGCGGAAGAGAACAGCAGCCTGTCGTCGTCTGACAGCCTCACTGCTCCTCCAGTCACAGATAACTATAATCCACTCTGTCTTTGTGTTGCAGAGTGTGTAATTAATGAATGTGTGAGCTCGTTTGATTCAAAGCACACAACCCGCGTGAGGTTTGGTGACGTGCGCGGGATGTTCAGGATGTTCAGGATGTTCAGGATGTTCAGGATGTTCAGGATGTTCACAGCAGCGCTCTGAATATTAACGTGTCTGATGATCAGAACAGACGTCAGCGGTCTGAAGCTCTCACTCGCCTCTGGAGAAGGTTCCTGAACACAAGAACACCTGATGCTCACACCTGATGATCACACCTGATGCATCAGGTGTGATGCATCACACCTGATGCATCACACCTGATGCATCACACCTGATGCATCACACCTGATGCATCAGGTGTGATGCATCACACCTGATGCATCACACCTGATGCTCACACCTGATGCTCACACCTGATGATCACACCTGATGCATCACACCTGATGCATCACACCTGATGCATCAGGTGTGATGCATCAGGTGTGATCATCAGGTGTGATGCATCACACCTGATGCTCACACCTGATGCTCACACCTGATGCTCACACCTGATGCATCACACCTGATGATCACACCTGATGCTCACACCTGATGCATCACACCTGATGATCACACCTGATGCTCACACCTGATGCATCACACCTGATGATCACACCTGATGCTCACACCTGATGCATCACACCTGATGCATCAGGTGTGATGCATCACACCTGATGCATCACACCTGATGCATCACACCTGATGCTCACAAGCTGCAGGTGGGAGTTCTCTGCAGGGCTGCACACTCATGAAAATACAAGAAACCTGCAAATGTTATATGTCTCGGGCTTTTATTGTGAAGAGTAAAAAGGGGAGGAGTTGATCTCTGCGCCTTGACTTAAAACGTGCATTCTCTCTCCTGACCACCAGGGGGCGACTCCTCTGGTTGTATAGAAGTCTGTACTGATTAAATATACTATTGAATAAATATTTAAATACTACAGTACAAGGCACGTTGAAGTACTCTTCTTGTATTTTACCCTGTAGAACTTCTCATAAAACCAAAATCAGATCTCAGGAGGAAACTCTGAAAAAAGACTCAAAATCTGATGAAAACTTGAGGAATCGTCAATAAAACCTATTATTAATACTAGTATTACAAGAAATACTAGTAATACCGCCCCCTTGTGTACAGGAAGTGACATCCAAGTGCAGATTTTCATCGCTTTACTTTTTTCTTCTAAAAAAAACAAACTGAACTGAAAGCGTTTTTTTCACTTCACTTTGTCGGTCGACCTTCCTCTAGATTATGATTGATGTGTGTGTGTGTGTGTGTGTGTGTGTGTGTGTGTGTGTGTGTGTGTGTGTGTGGCCCTCGTGTTACCATGGCAGCCGGCAACAGAGCGAGTCGTCACAACAAACCAGACGTGAAGCTGCTGATTATTATTGAGATGCTGTAATAAACATCCTGCGATCAATATGTAAAAGAAATATCAAAGTACACTCAACGTAGGAAAAGTACAAGTACTGCAGAATGATTACACAATGATTTATTATTTTATCCTAATTGAGGCTTTAATGTGTTGCAGCTCGTTTTGATCTATTTTAATCTTGTACTGTTTACATCCTGAAATACGTTTCAGTATTATATTTTAGTTTCGACCAGCAGGGGGAGCCAAACACCACGTCCACCGCCTGATGATGAAGAGGATGATGAAGTGTTGGAGGAAGTATTCACATCCTTCACTCAAGTGAAACTCTAGTACCACTGTGTACAAATACTCTGTTTCCAGTTAAAGTCCTAAATGTATGGAAGCCCATAACCGCCACAAAAAAAGAATTAGGCCGGGAAAAAAAATCATAACAAAAAAAAAGACTAATAAAAAAAATTTGACAAAAAAAAAAATAAAGAATTAGGCCGAAAAAAAAATCATGACAAAAAAAAGACTAATAAAAAAAATTTGACAAAAAAAAATTGTGACAAAAAAAGACTAATAAAAAAAATTTGACAAAAAAAAAAATCGTGACAAAAAAAAGACTAAGAAATTTTTTTTTACAAAAAAATACAAAAAGTAAAGAGCAGCTCTTTTGACTTTGGTTCCCTTCTATTTGACACATTAATGGATTGTGAGCACAGTGACTTTGAACGTGGCGTCACAACAGATGAAACGCTTCACAGGGATTAAACTAAACGATGCCAGAAGGATTTTTAACGAGAAGCAGCTCTGATGAGAGACATGAAACTGAGCTGGACAACAATCACACAATACAGTTTCCATTTTAACTGCGTTTTCCTTCACTCGCAGCAGCAGGAAGACTGTAAAGTAACCACCAACAGGCTGACGGGTGGTCGCTATGCTAAGCTAACTTTTGGTGGATAACAAGAGCGCTTGAATATAAAACAGGGCTTAAATGAAAAGAATAGGTGAATTGAAACAAGATTAAACTCTTATGTGACTTGTGCTCATGATGGACTCAGCGCAGGCGGCATGAGCACTCACGAGCTCTTCATATTGAGGATTTTTCTTTCTTTTTTTCTTCATAATTCAGATTTTTTAAAATTTTTCGGTGCCTGTTTTTCTTTTTGTCAACGAAGAGAAAAAAGTTTCCGAAAAAAAAATTGATTAATTTTTTATTATTGATTTGTTTTTTGTCTTCTTTTTTTTTTTTTGTTCCTAATTTTTTTTGGGGGGCGGGTCCTAATTTTTTAATTTTTTTGGTCCTATTTTTTTATTTTTTTTTGTCAGAAGTGGGCTTCCATATCAACATAACTGTTTTAATTAGAATCGTGTTTCATTGTGGTTTAACTGCTTCATCAGTGAATGAATGAAACCCTCTGAGACGTCCTGACCGCCTTCACCCTCAGACGCCTGACAGGAAGTCCACACAGGACTTCCTGTCAGGACTTCCTGTCTGCGTCAGAGGGCGGGGCTTCATCCCAGTGCACCAGTGCTGCTACTGGGACGCAGACTGGGACGCCGGCCGCGTTTGAGCGCTCGCCGTTTGTTTCCTGCCTTCATTGTTCAGGACTCTGGGTTTGTAGGAAAAATACAACAGAATACAACAGAATACAACGTTCACACCTGGCGGCGTCTTTTTGAAACCGCTCCTTAGCTGCTGGACGTTTTAGTTTGAGCATGAAAGCTCTTCAGTCTGTTTGAAAATGGCTGAAGTTTCTGAATTGTTAAGTATGACGTCATACCTCGTGTCCTGAAGTGTAGTTTCTTAATTAAAAAGCAGCTAATTGCGTGTAAAGGAAATATTCCCTCTCTAGTCGAGCATGAGTCACTCAACAGGGTTTTAGCCGTGCTAGCTAGAGATGCTAATCTGTCTGGTCCAGATTTAAATAATCTCAACAAGAACCAGATGAGCTGCTCTGAGG
This sequence comes from Clinocottus analis, assembly GCF_023055335.1. Classification (NCBI taxonomy): domain Eukaryota; kingdom Metazoa; phylum Chordata; class Actinopteri; order Perciformes; family Cottidae; genus Clinocottus; species Clinocottus analis. The sequence continues at coordinate 18,041,244 of NW_027175887.1, forward strand.
CAGTTACGTGTTTTACAGCTGATCCAAGAGGCGTTTAGAGTTTATTTTAAGAAGGAGGAGGATCTAAACATGAAGGAAACACATCTGGAGGTTTTCACTGGAAGGAGATGAAAAAGAACAACATTTCCATCTGAGATGTAGAAGTATAAAGTAAAGTACAAGTACCTGCACGTGAGTCACGTTTAACTGGTTGAAAATGATGAAGACCTGGTGGAGATGAAGAGTGTTGCAGGCACAGCAACACACATAAAAGCCCTAAACTAAAAGCCGCAGTGTGAACATGAAGCTCCTGAAAGAGGATTTCTGTCAGAGAGCTGCTGACTCGCTCGTTTCCGCCTCCATCCTGATGTGAAGCGCTTCACGGCTGCTGGAAACCTCACGCCGGCTACAAGCAGCGGCCGGTGGCTGCTGAAGAGCGCCGGGGCCGCCTGCTGCAGATGTTACTGCACACACACACACACACACACACACACACACACACACACACACGTGTGCGAGCACAAAGACAACCAGAGAGCTTCTCAAAGTCAAAATAGTATTTATTTCCAAAGTTTTCAAAAAATACTGCGCCATATAAATATTACAAAATACTATGAATAATACTGTGTCAATATACTTGAACTTTACTGTGGAGACGGTCCAGATGGAAACTCCAGCAGCGTGTCGTGTTTCACGTGAACTGATCTCATGTTTTCAACCTCCGACTGAAACTTAAAGGAAAAGTTCAACATTTATTATTTCCTCACGGACCGTTAGATGATCGACGCCACGAACGTCTGCCTCTAATGTGACGCTGTTGCGGCGGTTAGCTTATCTTAGCATGAACATCAGACATAAGGGGGAACAGATGAGAAAAACAGTCTTTATGCTAAGCTAAGCTAACAGACCAGTGGTGCCGAGCTGGAAGCAAAAAAGTAGCAAAATATCCAAAAATGTTGAACTTTTCCTTTGTTGAAGTATCACAAGTGTGTGTGAGTGTGTGTGTGTGTGTGTGTGTGTGTGTGTGTGTGTGTGTGTGTGTGTGTGTGTGTTGCTCCACTAAAACATTCTTAAAACAAACAACATGACAGAAGCAGAAACATTTTCTTTCTGTGCATTTTTAAAATATAGATGTTTTTCTCCAAAACTTAAAACCTTTGTTGAACCTCAGAGAGCAGAGTTCTGTAAGTTTACCACGACGTCGCTGTCTGAGCTGTAATCTGATCAAACACATCTAAACTCATCGGAGCAGCGTTGTTGTTTGTGTTTGTTGATGAGCTGAAGTATTTTCTCCTTCAGCTCATCTCTGGTCTCCAGGGAAACGTGCAGCAGCTCCTCTCCACCGGTGTGTGTGGTGTGAAGTGTGTGTGGTGTGAAGTGTGTGTGGCCGCATGTTTGTGTGGAAGCACGACGCAAAACACATCGTTGAGTGGAGGTGATGATGTCATCACTATGGTCCACAGCTGTGACCTGACGTAACACAGATTACAGCTGCTGTGAGTTTAAAGGTGAACATCAGGAACATTTAACTCACTTGAGCTGCTGTCAAGGAAACGTCTTTCCTGCGTTATGAAAGTGGAGATTTCATCTTGTATGTTGAAAAATGATCAACTGGTAAAATGCAAAGAAAGAAAAAAATTATCTTGTTTGTTTTTTTTTCTCTCCATAGAACAAGAAGAAGAAAATAATCCCAGTGAATTGAGATTATTCTGCTTGTTCCCAATGGGGTCCTCGTTGTTTTGGGGTTTTTCGAGACACAAAAGACAGAATATGAACAGATATATTTGGCTGCGTATGAAGCCCCGAGACAGAGCTTCTAACCCTCCAGTGGATCCTGATCCCGGAGCCGCTGGATGAAGCTCATGAACTCAGACATTCAAATGGATCTTTGCTTTTTATTACAACTACAAATGTCCGCAGGCCGCTCGCCTCCTCGCCGCCAAACGCTCTGCTTCATGAGCGTGGACTGGAGTTTGTTCACAGGCCACAAACGAGCCGCTTCAGGTTGATTGTCAAGAAGCAGGAAGTGTGTTCACGCTCTGACGACACAAACCTCCCGATCGCACTCGACCGGCCTCCTTCAGCATTTAGTCGTAGCCGAGTCCTGGACGCCGGCCTTGCAGTGGCTTTTAGCCACGAGCAGCCGGAGGGAGTCTCCTGGCGATCGGATCAGCTCCCTGCCTCTGGAACGAAGACAGAGCCGTGAACACACACTCACACACACACACACACACACACACACCGGGAGGTCAGATATCCGGGTCGTGTACTTTAGTACTCACGCGTCGTACTCCATCCCGACCACGCTGACGCCGTTCACCGCCAGGATGCGGTCGCCCGTCCTCAGCTTCTGGCAGCGAGCGGCCGGAGAGTCGGGAACCAGCGACTTCACGTAGATGCCGCTCATCTGCAGCTGAGTCTTCTATGAAAACATGAAAACAGGAAGTAGTCGGTCACCACTTTGGTCCTCAAGCACTGACATGAAACACCAAGAACTTCAGCTGCAGGAAGGGTTGGACAGAAGGAATATCGCTGCACCACGTTGGCTCTGTGAGGCTGCTGAACATTTGGTGAGATTACTTTTGCAGAAATCCCTTCAGTCCACCGTCTGAGCTGATTAGTCTTCATGAGATCTGAGCAGCGACACAAAGTCCTCTGTGTCCAGATTAAAGTGTGAAAACGTAAAAACAACAAAAACAAAAGACTGCTGAGCTCAAAGAGTCTTAATGAGAGTTTCAGCCCCTTCAAGTTATTCTGACACTTCAACTGCAGTGATGGTGTTTCTGTTTGAGGCCTCAGTGTTGAACTGTAGATACGTTATGTGAACGCTGAATAAAGGATTCTTACCGTCCCGTCTACGAGCGCCAGGCCGAGCCCGTGAGGTCCTCTGTGAAGCTCCACCGCGAACACTTCCTCTCTGTCTTCTTCTACAGTCTCCCACTTCCTGTCAGCACCTCCACTGGCTGAACAGACGGACAGAGGAAAGTATTGAAAAAGTTTAAATACTCAGACTGGTCCTGAGCATCGACTTCTATACAACCAGAGGAGTCGCCCCCTGGTGGTCAGGAGAGAGAATGCAGCTTTAACACATGAAGCATAGACTTCTATACAACCAGAGGAGTCGCCCCCTGGTGGTCAGGAGAGAGAATGCAGAGCTGGAGGATGTTGCCTAATCACAACAACAACACAGCAAATGGCGCACTCCTCCCACAAAAAAACCCTGTTCCCCTCCTGCAGTTCCTGATCAAACCCCCCCACCCTCTTCCCAGCATGCACCCTGTCTGCCCCCCACGCAGGACCTGCCCCGAACAATGCCGCCACCGATTAGGATTCCACGCACCAACCCAACTGTAAATTCCCATGACGGATCGGCCGCTGCTCTTTTCTCTCCTGACATCACCACCTCTCTGTAATTCTTGGGGGTCAGATTAAAGGATTACCAAACTTTCAACATAACATTAGCCGTTAGCCAAAACCACAGAGGTAGATCCAGCCGAGGCCGAGGTGCGGCTCCGCCCGGCGGGGAAAACAACTTCACGCCTCATGAGCAGGATATTATGAATATCACACATTTAAGACATCCCCTTAGTATTATTGTTATCAATATTATGAAGTAAAAACATGAATTTTACTCCACAGAATCAATAAAATCTTGGATATGAACTTAATTCAAATCCAGAAAAGACGTACAAGCCACAGTTTAAGTTATGTGCATGTGTAACAAGTAAAAACTAAATATCATAGAATTTTAACTATCTGTTAATGCTGATTATCTCTCTGATTAATGGATTAAGTCTATAAAACATGGGACACGTCCATCACTGTGTCTATTGCCAAAGAAACAGCCCAAAAAAAGTATATTTTAAGAAACATTAAATTAAATTAATAAAAAGTAATTTATCAATTTTAAGAAGCTGTGACTGTAGAATATTTGACATTAATGCTTAAGAGATTATAAACATAGTGTTGCCTCTGCATCGTATAAACTAATAAATACACTGTTAATGAGGACAGATGTACACAGAGACGGAGCCAGATGGTTTTGTTCTTCTGTGTAATCCTCAAACCTTTTAAGTAAATGACTTTAATAAACGGCACTAACAGAGAAAACACAAAGCAACAAGTAGCCAATGAGAGTAAAGACATCTGACTGAGATCAACACAATCCTCCAGCTTTAAACCCTCTTGCTGCCACAGTGGGGGGTCTGCGAGGCCGAGCCCTTAAACACACACACACACACACACACACACACACACACACACACACACACACACACACACACACGATGAACAGCGTTCCTGAAGGTCTGGTTCAGATCTGAGGTCCAACGATTCAGATTTATGAACCTTCCTCCTGTGTTACAGCATCGACCCATTTCAGGTTTTAATGCATAACAGAAGCACATAAATGTGTTTATTGCATTAAGGCTGTTTGACTCTGTCAGGAACTATTTCAACATGTTTTTAATTGAAATGGAGGCGTATCCTGACAAAGAAAAGGCCCAGAGGCCCACACCAAAATATTAAAACATACAACAATACGTTTATGGTTGAGGAAGCCTAACAAGCTAACCAAGAGACAAAACCCACCCGCTAACACAAGAGATGCTAACAGAACACTAAAACAAGAGATGCTAACAGAACGCTAACACAAGAGATGATAACAGAATGCTAACACAAGAGATGCTAACAGAACGCTAACACAATAGATGCTAACAGAAAGCTAACACAAGAGATGCTAACAGAAAGCTAACACAAGAAGAAGGTTAATCTGATATCAACTCTTTTGGGTGCGTTAAATACGTTCACAGCAGGACTTTACTTAATCAAACTGTCCCTTTAAGTAAACGAGTCCTTGTGTCCGCAGACGCATCTGAAATGTTACGGTATCGTTTGATTTCCTGACACACAACAAGCCAGTTTCGCTCTGACTCGCTCTGCCTCCGACAGATGACCTCACGGCCGGAGGCGTCCAGGAACAATCGGGTGGGAGAGGAAGCGCTCCTTCCTCTGCACGGCGAGCCCACCCTGCGCTTGGAATTCCTGAGTCAAGTTCGGAAAAGATGAAGGGAGGAACTTCACGCCGTGGGCGTCGTCACCTTCACGTGGACCCCGGAGCAAATATGCGGCGGGTCCTCGAGGTCAAGTCACTAAATACTTTCCTTCATAGACCCGAGGACGTGCAGGAGGGTTTTAAGAGGTGACCTCATGCCAGACTTTTGGGAACGGGGCGGTGACGCCCGCCTGAATGAAAACCTGCTGTGTGCGAGTGAAGCCATGAATGGGCCTTTTGAGGCGCTGCCGGCTTTCTCACCGCGAGGTTTCATCTTTGTTTCTCCTCTTTAATAACGCTCGATCATCGTCTGCTGTGGCCGGGTTTCACTCAATGTGTGCCAGCTGTTTGGAAGAACACTCTAAAGGGTGTAATATGTCACGTTTACACATTAAAAGGTCTAAAAAAACGACTCGACCTGTGTTTTGTGTTGAGTTGTGTACTCAGGTTAGCTAAACTACAATCATCATTTTGTCTCCGGTCGCGTTCTCTTTGTGGAGCGTTTTTCATCCAGTTTTAACTCAAATATTTACAATAAACTTGCAATATTTCGGTAATTTGTACTGTATATTTTACCGGATGAAGGCTCGTAGTGATTGGACGTCTGTAACTTAAGCTGCCAAAGAAACAAGCTGAGCTAACGTTAGCGGCAGCTCCACTTCCTGTCTGAGGACACAGATATTGAACATTGACTTCATTCTGTGTTTTTGTCGGGTTTTAATCAGTTGGTTTTGGAGAGGAGGAAACATCTGGACACTGAAGGAGAAGCTGACCTGCAACGCCAGACTACAACTCCCATGATGCCGAGCTACTTCTCAACATCTCCCAGACTGATGTGGATTGCATCTTTCTTGCTAAATCCTTTTCGCTAAATCTGCTAAATGACTTTCCCGTTACCTTTCTTCAGCTGGCGGGCGCCGTCCCGCAGGTCGGCCTCCAGCTGGTCCAGCTCCAGGCCCTGCGGGGTGTTGGGCGGCGTCAGCAGGCAGGACGGGTCCAGCGCCAGGCTCTTGTGGTAGCCCGTGTCGGCGCGTCCGGGGAGGGTGTTCTGCAGCTCCAGGCTCTTCAGCTTCTGGGTCAGGACCGCTTCGCAGCCGCTCAGGTCGCCGTGGGACCCTCTGGCCGGAGTCGGGTCTGCGGGGCGGGCGTGGCGATGCGGGTCGGCGTCCGGGTCGGGTCGGGTAACCGGGTCCGGCTGGCGGGCAGGACCCCGCTGGGCTGCGGTCGCAGACTGGCCGTCTGCGGTCGCCCCGTCGAGAGTCTGACGGACACAAAGCGGATCAGCAACAGATGCGGGAACCTGGAGGCGCCTCGCTTCCCGCTCCGGGGTCAGGAAGCGCTCGTTACCTGTTGCTCCGCGCCGCGCTCGGCTCGGGTTTCACCGCGGGGCAGCCGGCGAATGAACTCCTGCAGGCGGGCGAGCTGCGCGAACAGAGCCGGCTCCAGCGCGGGTTTAGCTAGCTCCAGCTGGAAGGCGCTGTCGGGCAGGACGAGCGGCGGGTGGCTGTCGAAGCTCTCCAGGATGTCGGCTGCAGGGAGAGAGAAAAAGGTCGTCCATCATTTAATTATTTTACCTTTGGTGATTAACAAAGTACCTACCTACATATCTATCTATCTATCTACTTACCTATTTATCTACCTACCTACATATCTACCTCCCTATCTATCTATTTATCTACCTTCCTACCGTCCTACCTACCTACCTTCATTCCTACCGACATATCTACCTACCGACCTACCTTCCTACCGTCCTACCTACCTTCCCATCTACCTACCTCCCTACCTTCCTACCTACATATCTACCTAACTACCTACCTACCTTCCTACCTACCTACCGTCCTTCCTTCCTACCTCCCTATCCATCATGAAATGACCCTGAAGCTCCACCACAGCGTCCTGAGATCATTCAGGTGAAGCTGTATTTGGGTCAACAGTGAATTAAAAGGTGTAAATAAAGTCCAGGATGATAAACAGCTGCTGGGTCAGTCAGGTGAGTACGCAGAGAGGAGAGCGAGGTGAAGCCAGGTGAGAGCAGGAAGCTGATTGGTGGAGACAGACCGTCAGGACGGGATTACCCCGAAGGCTGCTGCCGAGAACAGGCTCACACACACTCTGACCAGTGGAGCTCCAGGGCTTTCCAGGACTTCAAACCACATTTCCAAGTCTTTACCACATTTTCAAGACTTTTCCATGACTTCAAAAAAATCCAAGACTTTTCCGTGGCCTGGAAAAAAAAGTCCAAGACTTTTCCATGACCTGGAAAAAAAGTCCAAGACTTTTCCATGACCTGGAAAAAAAGTCTAAGACTTTTCTGTGACCTGGAAAAAAAAGTTCAAGACTTTTCCATGACTTAAAAAAAAGTTCAAGACTTTTCCATGACCTGGAAAAAAAGTCCAAGACTTTTCCATGACTTAAAAAAAAAAATCACATTTTTTTATGACTTGGAAAAAAAAGACTTTTCACCAAATTTTCAAGACTTTTCCATGACTTTTTTTTCCAAGGACTTTTTTCAGACCTGGAAATAACCATTTGAAAACTCCATGACTCTCCCAGGTTTTCCATGACCGTATGAAGTGTAAATGAGTGAAAGTATTTTATTTCTTTGCGTACGTCAGTAAACTGACTTTTTATCCAGTTTTAAGCATTTCTTCGTCCTTCCTGACCCTCCAGGACGTCCCGTGTGAGGACACTAATATTCACTCACCCGTCCTGACGGCGTCCTCGGCGTCGTCCGGTGACGGCGTCCAGCCGGCGGGGCGGGGTTTACCACAGCTGTACTCGCGCAGCATGTGGTGCAGCTGAGCGGCGTTCAGGGAGCAGAACTCCGTCCTGAGAGAAGTCCAGGACGCCTGCAGGGCGCCGGGCGACAGAGGACAGGAAGGTTTATTTAGTGCGGCGCATTTCACCAACGGGCCGGTTCAAAGGGCCTCCGCAGACCTGCAGCTCTCAGGGACCTCGTTCCAGAGACGTGGAGCAGAAAAGCTGAAAAACCTCCGTGTTTAGTCCTGACTCTTTGAACAGGAAGTAGATCAGAACCAGGCGAGCTGAGAGGTTTGATGGTTTACGTCAGGGTGTCAAACTTGTTTTAGTGACGGGTCACATGCTGCCCATTCTGATATCCAGTGGGCCGGACCAGTAAAATTACAGCATGATAACGCATAAATAACGACAATGTTTCTCTGTTTAAATCATTGGTGAAGGTTTTTAGATGATAAACTCTATTTTAAGGTCTTTCAACAATAAACTAGAAACATAGACCAAACATTCAGACGTCAGCTCTCTGGTTATCTGCCTGCTCTCCTCTGCAGGTTCCCTCGCTGTGTGACACGTTTGAGACGCCACTTTCATGACGTCATCCATGTTTAACGACTTCTAACACAATAATATCAGCGCTCACATCAGTTGTGACTGTGGATCAATGGTTTGCATGTCCATCTTATAAGCAGAGGATCAGAGGTTTGAATCCCAGCTCTGCTGATTTTGTTCTTTAAAAAAAAAAAAAAAAAACTTAAAAAAAAAATTTTTTTTGGGACTGGACCCCCTGGCGGGCCGGATCCGGCCTGCGGGCTGCATGTTTGACACCCCTGGTTCAAACGGTAGCAGCAGATCACACACACACTTAGGCCCTAAACCACATCTTACAACCTCCCAGAGGGATTCTGAAGGGACTGCAGTACCGCCTCTGTCCACAGGGGCCGCCAGAGTCAACACAAACAGTTAAACTTCAAAGAACGAGCCACAGGAGCTCTTTGTAGTCATTCTGAGGATACCAGGGAGGGACAAACAAGTCATTTCCCAGAATGCTTTGTTCCCAAATCAAAGTGCCTGCTGCTCTCTCATTCTCATGCAGAGTATTTTTAAAACGATTACACACGATCTGGTTAAGTGTTGTTTTTGGTCCCTATGGTGACAAAGCCTCGTGGGAAAATGTGCCTCGCTGTGTGAATAAGACGCAGCGCTTATCAACGCTGCTGATTGTTCTGCTGTGTTAAAAGCTGAGTGGTAATGAACGCGGCGTGAGAAGCGTAAACGCTTCATTCTCCCTCCGCTCAGCGGCTCCGGCTCCGCATCATGAAACCTGACACACTCCAGACGGATAACGCTCGATCGCCCGGTGGCGACAGGAAGTAGCTCCGGGGCGAAGAGGCAGGTGAGTCACGTTGATGTGATCATTCCAGACGTGACAGAGTTCATTTAGTTTGAGTTGTACAGACTCGACATGTCGAGGCCTCGCAGAAGCTGTGAGTGAAATGTTGTCCTCCTGAAACGGAGACGCCACAACCAGGTTTTAAACCGCAGGAAATGTTTTAAAAATATGTCTCTCTTGTTTAGTCTGAGATGAAATGTTTTCTTGCTGTTGATTTCTCCTCAAAATATCTGCTGCAGACGTCGTGTTCTCCATAATAACGGCTGGCACCACGAGCCACATCCCTCTGCTGTAATTTACAACTGCCACTTCAGTTCCTTTCGGAAAAAAAAAGAAAGCTCCAGATGGAAACCTCTGTTGAGGGCGTGTGCCCCGCTGCAGCAGCCACAACGTGACCTCATGCCGGGCAGCAGGCATCAAACCACCGGCCTCACAGCAACCCTCCAGTCCCACGAACAGACGAGACGCAGCCTGCAACAGCTGGCAGGAGCAGCAAGGCATGCTGGGAAACAGGTGTGCACAACTAGGCCTCATACTTTCCAGGACCTCTATCTAAATTTCCAAGACTTTTAACTAAATGTACATGAATTTTAATGAAATTTTTATGACTTTTAACCAAATTTCCTAAACTATTAACCACATTAAACCAAATTTCCAAGACTTTTCCATGACTTTTAACTACATTTACATGACTTTTAACCAGATTTACATGACTTAACTAAATTTTTATGACTTTTAATCGATTTTCCATAACTAGATAGATAGATAATTACTTTATTGATCCTCAAAGGGAAATTCAAGACTATGAACTACAACTATGAACCACTTTTAACCAAATTTCCATGACATTAAACAAATTTCCAAGACTTTTCCACGGCTTAACCAAAGTTCCATAATTATTAACCGAATTTCAAAGACTTTCCTGTTGTAGAATAAACAGGATTTAAGCTGATAAATATAAGACATTCATACTCTAACAGGTTCACATGGTTTCAAGTGAGATAAGTGAAGACGACACATTGAAGTGTGTTTACTTTGCTCCTGAAGGCCACTTCCTCTTATCTGATCGATGACAGCTTAAGTGCATTACTATGAACCAACGACTCGCCTCAAGCGGCTTCATGGCATCATGAGTCACCGATAAGAGGTAGTAGAAAAGAGTAGGAGGAGCATCGGCACATGATCCAGAAACGTCCATAACTAATATGGAACCGAAACCTTTAAGACAATGAGAACGTCGACGTGACTCGACTCTCGTGGCGGCGCTCGCCCGCAGGGAGACGAGCAGGAAGTCCTCTGACCTGCAGGAGGGTTTCTTTGGGCGTGGCCAGCAGGTTGACGGCGGCGGAGAGCTTCTGGAGGTATTCGGTGGCCAGATCGCCCAGACTGATGCTCTGCATCCAGTCCAGCAGCAGGTCCAGGTTGGCCCGGATCTGAACCCCTCGGGACCACTGGTAGAACCCAGCGACGGACCCTGAAGGACCGCGACCAGATATTAGAGCGGAGACGTCAATATGCAACCAAACTTATGCAACCCATGACATGCAGTACAGTACAGCCATGTGGTAGAAGAAGGTCTACCATCGGTTATATTAGCATCAATGCTATTAGCCTGGTTACACAAGAGATACCGTAAAAGTCGGGTTATGAGCTGCTGCTATTTTCGGTGGTTGTCCCCGTTAGCTCTCCGCTATAGCCAGCTAGCGCTGCTGCTAGCTCCCCGCTGTAGCCAGCTAGCACTGCTGCTACTGCCGAGCCGGAGCTGGTCCCGCTACCTTCAGTGGTTGTTGGGGAGCTAGCTGGGAGAGCTAGCAGCTAATAAAATTAACTTTGCCTGAATTCTTGAGCCGTTTTATTACAAAAGAGGCTTTATTGTGTTAGTGAACATGTTAGCCAACACTAGCATGCAGGTTCCACCCCATAGTTTAGCGTGTTAGCATGCTAACATTTGCAAATTAGCACTAAGGACAAAGCTGACGCTAATGGTAAGTTGGTTCAAAAAACCAGCTTACAATTGCACTAAATGTAAACATAAAGTTCGTCCAGAGGGTAAATGAATGTTTATATTAAATTTCATGGCAATCCATCCAATATCTGTCAAAATAATTCACTTAAAACCACAAGTTCAAACAGTTTGAACTAGTTGTGGCAGAGCGGCGGCCTCACCTCTCTCCATGAGGGCGTTGAACAGCGAGGCGTTGATGAAGAACAGCAGGTAGGCGCAGAGCTGCAGCGAGATGTCCGGGTGCACCTGGAAGGCCGTGAGCAGCGTCAGCGCCTCCTTCAGGACCTCCAGGACGCCGCCGAGCCCGTCGGGCGCTCGCAGCTGACCGCTCTGCGAGAAGGGGTTCCCGTCCAGCAGACCGGGCAGCGCCGAGTACATGCTCTGTGGAGAGAGACCGGGACGGTTCACTCCTCTGGTGTCAACGCCGCTGATGCACCCTGGGAGGCCGGCGGCGAGGCGGATGAACGCGTAAACACAACTTTCACGTTAGCGGGAAAATCATCTTTTGTGTTTAGTGGAGAACATTCTGACTCAAAGAGAGGAAGCATCACACAAGCATCAGGAAACCTCGCAGGTCTTTTCACACCTGAAGGAAATTATTAACACCGATCATTACACGACAACTTGAGTCATTTTAGAGACGCACAACTGCCAAAAACGACTACGAGGGTTAAAACAAAGAACCTCCTGGTGCTTTAAAGTGTCGTTCTTTAACTTTAACAAACCACTGTGAACAAAGCTTCTGTTGACGTTTACATACTTTATAATTAAAAGAAAAGAGTTTTGTTGTGGTTGTGGTTGTATAAATAGTGTTTTAGTCTTGACGACAGTGAAAATGTTGTTTTGGGAAAAAGCCTCAAACCTGAAACCTCCACACATAAAATAAATAGCAGGAGCAAGAAGACGTTCAGGTTTTCACTCTCAGTTCTCACACAGATACGCTCTTATCTCTACTGACAATAACACAGTCCGCCCATTGTGCTGCATGGTATGACATCAGGTGTTAGGCACACACACACACACACACACACACACACACACACACACACACACACACACACACACACACACACACACACACACACACACACACACACACACACACACACACACACACACACACACACACACACACACACACACACACACACCATGACTAAGATAATGACCTCGGGCCATAAAGACTACAATAACCTGCATGCCTGATCAGTGAAGAGCAGCAGTAAAGGGTTAATGATATTTACAGACTGGTAACAGTCTGAATGTGACACATCTGCATCGCACATGAATGTAGATTGTTGTTGTTGTTGTTGTTGTTGTTCTTGTTGTTCTACTCTTCGTGTGTTGTAAATCACAGCAGATTGAATGGGAGTCCTCTCGGTCAACTTGTATTCATATTGTATTTAAAAAAAGACTGAAAAAGAGAAAGAAGAAGTGCTGAAATGTTGCCCGTACATTGTGAACGTTCAGTTATGTTTCACAGGAAATCAACAGAAAAACTGTCCACCCTCCTTTTCCTGCCGGGTGTTTCTCTGATGACAGTCGCTCTTCCTCTGCAGGAAACACAACCTCCTTCTCTCCACCGAGCAACAACGATCTACTGAAAAAGTTGAACGCTTCTTACTGCTAAAAACAAAGCCAGTTCTACCTGATTAAATTGCTATAAAAGTGACAAATACATGCGGTGTAAAAGTGAAGAAGAAGCCAAATGAGAGAAACTCCTCATCTCGTTTCCTTCCGCCTGCAGCGCATAAAGCTGAACAGTAAAAGTTCAGTTTTTTCAGTGCTGTTATAAATATGTCTGAGTTCCTGCTTCCTTTCCTCGCTTCCTTAACCAGTGTGAGTGAAGGGTGCTGTGCCTCCAGACTGTGGCGTTAACTGAATTCTGCTTACACCAGACACCCATTAATAAACATCTTTATCATGGGAAAGCCACGTAAATACAGTCTGGCGGTGTCCTGTCGGGCCGTAAAACAGGAGAGTCGACTGCTGACGGTCACAAAGAAAATTCAGAGAGATGCACGTCAGCTTTTACTGGAGTGCGAGTCCAGATTTAAAGTGTTTAAGGGCATGAGAGTGGCGTAAACCATCTCCATGGCCTGCGGTGTGCCCCAGGGCTCAATCGTAGGGCCCCCTTCATTGTTCCCCGATATGTTTGTTTCTTTTTGTTGTGGAGAAGGAGCCGTACTTCCCCTTGAAATGAAGTGAAACACATTATCTTCAGTTTCTTTTAGTTGTTTGGAGGATGCAAAACCCTGGATGGATAACTATTTAACTCAACTAGGTGAAGCATAGCGGTCGTTGTTATGTGTGTTATGTTTATGTGTCGTCTTTAAGTCTTGATATACACTGCTGTTCAAAAGTTTGGGGTCCCTTTTTTTAAAGAAAAGCACTGTTTTTGTCAATGAATATAACATGAAATGAATCATAAATACCCTCTCTGCATAGTTAATGTGGTAAAAGACTATTCTAGGTGAAACATCTGGTTCTTAATGAAATACCTATCTCTGTATCTGGAGGCTCATTTCCAGCATCAGTGTTCTACATTGTGTTTGATCATTGACTTAGAAGACTGATGGATGAGGAGAAAAACCTTGAAAACCCTTAAACCCCCTTTAAGAAAACCTTGAAAACCCTTAAACCCCCTTTAAGAAAAACTTGAAAACCCTTAAACCCATCCATCCATCCATCCATTTTCCGTCGCTTATCCGGGGTCGGGTCGCGGTGGCAGCACCCAGCAGACCGACCCAGGCTTCCCTCTCACCCGCAACATGTTCCAGCTCGTTCTGGGGGACCCCGAGACGTTCCCAGGCCAGCTGGGAGATATAATCCCTCCAGCGTGTCCTGGGTCTTCCCCGGGGCCTCTTCCCAGTTGGACGTGCCTGGAAAACCTCTAATGGGAGGCGTCCAGGAGGCATCCGGATTAGATGCCCGAACCACCTCAGCTGACTCCTTTTGATACGAAGGAGCAGCGGCTCGACTCCAAGCTCCCCCCTGATGTCCGAGCTCCTTACCCTATCTCTAAGGCTGAGCCCGGCCACCCTACGGAGGAAGCTCATTTCGGCCGCTTGTATCCGCGACCTCGTTCTTTCGGTCACGACCCAGAGTTCGTGACCATAGGTGAGGGTTGAAACGTAGACCGACCAGTAAATAGAGAGCTTCTCCTTCCGACTTAGCTCCCTCTTCACCAAGACGGACCCCCTTTTAAAAAACCTTGAAAACCCTTAAACCCCCTTTAAAAAACCTTGAAAACCCTTAAACCCCCTTTAAAAAACCTTGAAAACCCTTAAACCCCCTTTAAGAAAAGCTTGAAAACCCTTAAACCCCCTTTTAAAAAACCTTGAAAACCCTTAAACCCCCTTTAAAAAACCTTGAAAAAGCAAATTAAAAAAAGTTGAAAATTTTCAAGACCCTTTTAAAAAGCCTGGAAAAGGAACCGGCTCACTATCTCTCTTCTGTCCTGACGCCAGACGAGTGTTTCACTCCGGATCATAAATGTGTTAACGTACTTCACATTCATGTGTGTGTCGTACTGCAGGTTACATTCATGTGTGTGTGTGTGTGTGTGTTTGTGTGTGTGTGTGTGTGTGTGTGTGTGTGTGTGTGTGTGTGTGTGTGTGTGTGTGTTTGTGTGTGTGTGTGTGTGTGTGTGTGTGTGTGTGTGTGTGTGTGTGTGTGTGTGTGTGTGTGTGTGTGTGTGTGTGTGTGTGTGTCTCACACCTTGGTCAGATAGTAGACGGACTGCTGGAAGGTGAACATGATGACTTCCTCCAGGACCGTCATGGCTTCCTCACAAGCCGTTCGAGTGGAGGACATCTCAGAGTCCGACAGGCCTGACAACACACACAAACACACGTTTACACACACACACACACACACACACACACGGCGGTGGCGACGGCGCTGGCGCTGCGTGCACCTGGGTGCCGGCGGTCCGGCCGGCCGGGCAGCAGCTGAGGGACTTCCTGCTGGATGAAGCGCAGCAGCTCGATGGCGTTGGCCATCCACAGGACCAGCGGCTGCAGCGCCGGCAGCAGCTGCCGCACGCCGAGCGGCTGCAGCCGCTCCTCACCGCAGCCGCTGAGGGAGGAAGAACATTTAGATTGAACAAACGCACAACGACAGAACGCTTCTGTCTCGTCTCTGTGACTCAGTCGTTTCAGCTTCAAGTCTAGTTTCTTTTAAATGCTTTAAATTTTAAAAAAAAGGCAAAACATAACAAAATATTTAAATATTCTGTGCAGCTGTTCCTGTCTAAAGTCACAGCATGTGTGTTATGTCTGAGGCGTTTGCTCTGAAGCCTGTGAGCTCGTGAGCGGAGACACTGTGGGAACATCTCTCTTTGCACAACCTGCGTTTAAATAAAAAAAGCCCTCATTGTTTTCCGGAGGTGCAAATAGTTGTAAAATCAGACTCTGGCTGCTCCTTCGTTCCGCCAGAGGAGCAGGAGGATGGTGCATGTGCTGACTCAGCGTCCTGCTGTACTCACGGTTCTGGCTGCACGGCCGCCAGCTGCTTCGTCTTCTCCTGAGGAGAAGCAAGACAAGACAGGTTTCACGCCGACGTCTCACCAGCGTCACACACAGACGATGATGTCGCTGCGTCCGCCGCCTCAAAGGACGAACACGAGACGAACCCGTGAGGTCAGTTATTTAAACGTGTGTTTAAACCTCCAGACCTGCAGACATCAAAACTAAAGCCGCCCCCGCCCGCCATCGACACGCTGGGGACGTCCTGAAGCCACAGCGGCGTCCTTACCCACATCACCAGCTGGATCTGCGCCGCTATCCGGAGCAGCAGCCGCCTGAAGGGCGTCAGCTCCGAGGCCGACGCCGAGCGCCGGATGCAGAGGCTCAGCAGGAACGCCGGCGTCAGCTTGGGCCCGTCCCCACCGGGGTCGGCCATGTCCAGGACCTCCTGCAGGACCCGCTCCTCCTGCTCCGGCTCGTAGCTCACCGCGGCCTCCGCGCCGTCCGGGCCCCTCCAGCAGGGCGGCGGCGGTTTCCTCCAGAGCCTTTTTGCGGCGGCGTCGGAGGAGGAGGAGGAGGAGCCGCACGACGAACACGAGGACGACGCCGCGGCGTCCGAGCTCGGGCAGAGCGCGCTCATCCACGGAGGCGCCTGCGGGGATCCGGGCGCGCCGGTCGGGTCCTTGAACATGAACAGGTAGTGCTTCCCCAAGCCCACCACGTCGCCCGCCGTCAGCTCCGCCTCCTCCGTGAGGAGGGAGCCGTTGCGGGTCACCGGCGCCCCGTGCAGCGGCTTCAGCATCGTCGCCGTCGTCTTCCTGAGCTCGCCGCCGGACGCCGCCGGGCCGCCGGCGTCCAGGCGCCGCACGCAGCAGTGCTGAGGCAGCACGTCGGGGGCGAACAGGAGGACGTCCACCTTCAGCCGCTCCTCGTCCTCGCCGTTGCAGTGCTCGCTGCAGCAGCCCAAGATGGTGGTCGTTCCACTCATCAGGTAGATGACGAAGTCCTGACAAGGAAAGAGTTTCCTTCAATTTCAGGGCAGCGAACATCTTTTGATCTGTCATTTATTTATTTATCACAACCGACGGTACAAAACCCAGAGATATTAATAACATCTATAAAATGTCTATTATAAGACATGAAGAAACAACGCGGAGAAGCTAAAAGGATGAAGGATAATCGGTTTACTCTTCTTCCTCTTCGTCAGCGCCAGTGAAACTCGTCTTGAGATCTGATGTTTGATTCTGTTGCGAAACATTTTGGAAAAGAACCAACGTTGTGCGTGTGAGCGCCGGACAGGAAAAGCAGGGATTAGGAGCGAGGTCTGTGCCGTCTGTGAGCCGGTTAGCGGTGACGCGCTATCATCTGCGATGCTAGCAGTCGCGCAGCTAGCTCCTCATCCGGCTACAGATGTTAAATCCGGTTTACACACCTGATTGGATTCACCTGCTGAGTCTCACGCCATCCAGGACCCTTGTGGCTTCTTTTTGTCAACTTTTTTTTGTTATCATAATTCAGCGGAAACAAAATGTCATAATTTTGCCTTTTGTTTGTTTGTTTTTCTCTCTCAAATTTTTTTCGTCATTATTATGAAAAAAAATGTTTTTGTCATAATTTTAAAAAAAAAAAGAATTCTTGACTTTTTTTCTACTTTTTTTGTTGCCATACTTCAGAAAAACCTTTTTTTTGGCATAATTATGACTTCATTTTTTTTTTTCTTTTTTTTTTTCGCAATTTTTTTATTGTTGTCATAATTATGAGAGAAAAAAAAGTTCAGAATTTATGACTTTTTTCCGACTTTTTTTTGGACTTTTTTTTCTAATTCTGGAGAAGAAAAAAAAGACTTTTTTTCTCGCAATTTTTTTGTTGTCATAATTCTGAAAATAATAATTAAGACTTCTTTTTTGTGGCGGGAACGGGCTTCCAGCTTCTGCAATGTAACAGTTTGCTTTTCAGTCGAGGATCTTCGGCTGTCGGCATCGTTCATGATTTTAAGTCACTTTTTACACGAGTTGAGACAAGAAACTTGTAGATTTGCAGACAGTGAAACTGAGTCGAGCCTGACGTCCTGCGCAGGGTTTGGTTTGGTTTTGTAAGAAGAGTCTCCGTGTGGTTTCTCCTCCTCTACGGTCTGTAATCAGGTAACCTGAGCCGGTTCCTTCAGACCGTACATGAGCAACACGCCGTTCTTCACTGGCACCTGATGACTCGTCGCTTCTGAGCTTACGACACACCTCATGAGCCCAAAACCTCCATGTTTCCTTGCTCCCCGGCCTCCACGTGACGCTCTGACTCGGAGGTTCTTAGCGTAAGACCTTCAATCCAACGCCCTCGTGGACCCGTTTACACCCTGATGCCTCTTTTAAAGCTCTGGCCTCCGCCGGCCAAGGACCTTGTGGGGTCAATGAGCTTATTACAACTAGAAAATTCTGAGAAAGAATGAAATTCTGTCTGCCAACAGGGAAGCTAAACAGGCAACCATCCCCCAACCGAAACAGGAAGAGGATCGCGCTTTTGTGTTTGTTTTTCCCCACCAGCTATCGGTTGCTATCCACTGTAAGCTCCTTGCAGCGACTATCACTAGAAGAGGAAACAAGCAAAGCAACTGCGGAAAACAAAGTGCAGTGTGTCTCGTGTTCGTGTTGCTTAGATCTCAGCGAAACAGAACGTGATCCGGTTGCCTTTGCATTAGCGGTTGCCGTTGCCACCGCTAATGCAAAGGCAACCGGATCACCTCTTAGAAACACCGTTGGGGGGGAAAAGTTGTCTGTTTCCACTTTAATGTGGACGTATTCTACGTCAATGAGACTCTATATCACAACATATGTATTGTAATACTGAAACAGCAGCAATAAAACACGTTTCTGGCCAAGAGAAAGTATAGAATTTGCTTTGGCGAGCAAGAAACAGGGTTCATGGGAAATTAAGTCTTAATCGTGAGAAACATAAGTGATCGTCACAATGAACAAAAATTATTAAAAACTCATCTACTTAATCCGACCACAATAGCTCAATGTTTACATGCTGCACCGTCACGTTAGCCCCGCCCCTCACCTGTCTGTGGCTGTAGCCCTGCAGCAGCAGGAAGTACGGGAAGTCGAAGGGCGGGTGGATGGAGTACTGGGTGGTGTTGTCGTCGCTGCTCTCCGTCTCCTCCTTCTCCATGCCCAGGCGCAGCACCTCCTTGTCGGCCTCGGCCTCTGGATCCTCCCGGAGGCTCTGCTGGGCGCGGCCGGCCTCCTTCCCCATGGCGGACAGGTCCATCTCGCTCAGGCTCCTCCAGATGCCGAGGCCGTCCGCGTCCTCGCCGCTGCCGTCCACGAACAGCGAGGTCACTCTGGAGCGGCTCTTCTGCAGCCTGCGGGCCTGAGCGTTGAGGCCTGGGTCGACCCGGAGGACAAATGTTGTGATGCGTGTGCACAATATGAAAGACACTCGGATGCTGCATGTTCACCATGATGAATAACAGCAGCGGATGTCTGGAGGACATATCGTAAAAGTTGGGTTACAAGCCGTTACTACCTTCGTTGGTGTCCCCGCTAGCTCCCCACTGTAGCTAGCTACCGTTGCTGCTAGCGCCCTGCTAGCTTCCTGCTAGCTCCCCAACAACTGCCCTGGGCAGCAGCACAGCGGGGAGCTAGCAGCAGCGCTAGCTTGAAATGTCAAACATGAAGTATATGTTACTAGTGGAGCAGCCGCTAATAGCTAGCTAATAGGGAGTTAGCTGCATGGTAAATATAAATTCACCCTCCTCAATTTTGTCGTTAGTGAATAAAAAAGTATTTAGTTGCATATAGAGGGCCGTGTACCTTCATCTAAAGACACTTCATACCACTGTAAGTAGCTTTCAAGGAGAAGACCGACATCAATTAGATAAAATCATGCGTTGGAGTAAAACCCCGTTTAGCTTCTCGCCCTCGCGGTCACTCCAACAGACTCCAACTCAACGTTTTCACGGCTCTGGCTCCGACTCAAATGAAACACAAGCAGAAAGGAAAGAGAGGAAATGTGCGGGTGGAAAGTGAGATGTGACCGGCGGCTCTATCTGCCGGCAGCAGCCGCTGCGTCGGCCTGACGTAACACAAACACTATTCAGCTCGTTTCGGAGCCGTTAAGCGGCGAGGAATGTCCAGCGAGCCGCGGCTTCACGCCGGCAGCTCCGCCGCTCTTATCAGCTGTGGAAGTGGGTGTTGCTGCACATTGTCCAGCAGCGGCGTGACAGAAAAACACTCACATTGTAGAGCAGCAGGTCACTGGGAGAACCACAGGGCGGGTTCTGTGTCTTTTTTTACAGCATGGAACACACCTTGTCAATGTTTGCCCCTGAGTGTTGTTGATGGTTTTAAACCAGTAAGACCTTCATAGGACACTCAAACTCACCATCAAAACCCAGACTAATAGTATCAGTTCAACTTTCTGGGGGAATTTATTTCTTATATTTTCAAGAGTCATACGATTATTAGCACTCTTGGAAATTATGAAGCCTGCAGCTGGTTAGCTTAGCTTAGCATAAAGACTATAAACAGGGGGGAACAGTTAGCCTGGTTCTGCCCGAAATGTAAGAAATTCCACCTGCCAGCAGCTCTGAAACTCAATATTTTACTGTTTTACGGTCCAGACTATTTCCTGGCCAGGAACAGTCACCGAGCAAAGAAATCGTCCTGCACACAAAACTTCTTCTTCCTCTACATTTATTCAAGGAGGCTTTTGATTAAAACCATTTAAAATGAACATGAAACGTCAGCAGGCTCTGAGTCAACTGTGCTTGATTTATATAACATCCGATTATGTAAATAACTCAAATAAAAAATCTGTTAAATGCAGAACTAACTCACAAAAAGTGTGATTTAACAAAGCAAAGAAAGCCAAGAATATCACAGATTAAAAAGGAGCATTGGTGGAGCGCAGAGAGAAGCAGGAAGTGGTCTCTGACAGGAGGAACCACAGTGAGTGGACACTTTCGGGCGGCTCGATGTTCCACAGGCCCCGATGGGCCCGAGCAATAAAACAAAGATAAGAGCGGGGCCGACCTCCTCCTCCATCCCTTACTGCGGCTTTTGTTTCCTCCTGACCTCCCTCACATGCCTGCCCATCTCAGCCCGTCCTCGCCGGTGATAAGCCGGACAATGGAGGCCGTTAGCCGGCAATAAGAAGACGAGGATAAAGGCTCCCCGCCACCAGAAAGCTGCTGATTAGCTACCGAGGCGCGAGGATGTTAGAGTCACTGAGTTGTCCTGAAAACATTTGGATGTGTTTAACCCCCACAGAAAATAGCACGCTTCCTTCAAACAGGAGCTGAGACGTTTTTCATAGCCAGAAGCTGTAAAAAAAACGCTGTTAGAGTCAGATGTTCGGCTTTCTCGTGGTCCTTGAACACATCTGAGAAACTTCAAACTGCTGGCTGCTGAACAAAGAGCAGTAGAGGACAGTAGAGGTCGTATATAAAGGTCGTAAAGACGTAAATAGTTCAATGTAGCAGAGGGAGCTTCCACTCCTTCCACCATTGTTCCCACTGGACGTATAGATTCCAGTGTTTTCCAATTTATGTCAAATAAATGGCAGAAATTCAACCGTGGCAGTGAAAATCAAGGCCACAGGGAGGTTAGAGGTTAAAGGTTAGAGGGTTATTTGGTCTCCGATGAAGACGAGGGACGCTAGCTGCACCCCGCGGAGGCGGCGGCGTGTCTACCTGCTGTGACGGTGTCTCGGTCCTTCAGGCTCTGCTCCTCGACGTTCGCTCGCAGCTGGATTTCGAAGCGCCTGGCGAAGCCTTCCTTGGGCTTCCACAGCGACTGCAGCGTGAGCGGCTTCTCGTTGTCACCCACCACCCGGAAGCACTCCCTCCTCCACTGGCTGTCGGCGCCCGTCTGGCCGATCACGTCGCAGAGCACGTAGTCGTCGGCGTCTTCTTTTTCCAGGCAGTACCTGAGCAACAAAAAAAGGCGGACGGGAACGACCACGAGGAGGTCAAACAAGGTCACAATGGAGGAAACGTCGCTTCACCACTTTGGTCCAGATTGAAAAATCTCGACGACCGATTGTTGTCAAATTTGGTACGAACGTTCACGCACTACCCGCAATGAATCCCGACAAATTTGATGATTCTCTGACTTTTTCCTCTTGCGCCATCATCAGGTGATGTCGTCCAACAGTAGAGTTTATGTGCAAAACGAATGACTTTCGAATCAGCCTCAACTGTACTGCTAAACTCAACACTTAGCATTAGCATTTAGCTTAAAGTACGGCTTCACGGAGCTGTGAGAATGTTTTGTTGTTTTAGATCATTTCATTGAAGGAAATAGTAAGAATAGCTCGTGAAAGAATTGTCTAACCAGCAGTCAAAAACTGAAATATATTCGCTGTATAATCCTGTAACATTGAGAAAAGCAGCAAATTCCCACATTTCAAAAGCATGAGTCAACATGTTTGGGGGCATTTCTTTCTCTCCATAAATGTCTTTAACCATTCCCATGTTAATGATACACCACTGGCACGGAAAACATCTCAGAAGGAGCATCAAATTCTCTTTTAAAAGCTCAGATTACACTTGAGGTAAAGAAAGCGGTCGTGCGGGTTGCAGACGTTTCAGTCCTAACACACTGCTTTTGAAGGCTGTTCACGCGGTCCAGTGGAGCTGAAGGGCGGTGAGTGTTTCTCTACTTGATCCATCATGTTCATCTGACCCCGGCAGAGCTCTGCAGCCTCCGCTGGCGGCGCTCACCTCTCCAGCGCCTCCTTCACCAGCTCCTGAGCGCTGGACTGCGTGGTGGCCAGCACGCTCTTGTAGTTGGTCCCCTGGCAGATGTCGCTGCCAAAGATCTTCAGGATGCCGGGTACGGACATCTGACTGGACAGCTCCGCCGGGTCGTCCGCCGCCTGGAGGCCGCCGCCGCCGCCGCCCGGCGTGCCGCCGCCGCGGCGCCCGCTGCCGGGGCTGTGGCTGAACACGGTCGACAGCCGGTTGTTGTGGCGGCGGATTTTGCTCTTGGCCGGCTGCCGGACGCCGACGCTCTCCGTGGAGCGGACGGTGGTGTCCGAGTTATTGGACCTGAGAAGATGACAAACACCGTGAGGGACGCCTTAAATCTACTCGATGGAGGACTATTTTACATCCAGGTGGACTTTTATATCTTTTATTTGTACCTTTTTATCTTATATAGCGTGTGACTGAACACAAAGGAATCACAAACACAGACATCTGTTTAGTTTTTTACTTTGACTTTCCACTGTACTACACCTCACATGGGTTTAAACAACTTAAAACATTCATTTAGGCACTAAATATGTATTTGAAAGTGAACTTTATGAACGCTGTCAGTACTGTAATGAAAGAAACACAAAGCACGAGCTTAACAACTCCTCTTATATCACTTTCTTGTGTTCTTCATCCATGGTGTTCACCATGAACTATACTAACATAATGAAGATCTCAAGTTACATTAAAGGAGGTTAAAAAAAATTATATTTTCTTATGTGTAAAAATGTGTGGATCACAACCACGTAAGATGGATAAGTGCATATTATTGTATATTTATGTCAGATGATTGACAATATAATCACCACTTATGAGCAAAGATGAATTCACTTCATTCAAGTAAAAGTAGAAACACACAATAATCTGTTTCAAGAAGAAGTCATTCAAATTCTTAGTTCAGTAAAAGTACAAAAGTATTATCAAATTAAACTTTAAATCCAAAAAGAGTAGTAATTATGCAGAATGCCCCATTTCAGAATATTAACATATTATTATGTTTAATGTTACAGACATGAGGCGTCATGCTGCTGTGGAGCTGATCTTATTAATAATATTTTAAATATATATGGTTTTGTACTGAAGTAACCTAAAGTTGCAATGTAGTAGAATAGAGGTAATACTAGTAAAATACTTCAAATTGTACGGATTATGGGCGGCTTCATGCATTTGTTGATGTTTCACTTTAACACTCTTCTGGTGTAATTTATGTACTTTTTTAAACTTTATTCCGTCTGTATATTTAATATTCCTTCTCTACTGTTTTGCATTACTGTGTATTTGTATTATTTATATTTACTGTGTCTCTTGTGATCCTGTCATTCCCCTGAGGGACTCATAAAGGTTTAACTCATCGGAGCTGGAGATGAAACACTTACTGGACAGATCCATTGCTGGGTTTCCTTCCCAGTTTGACCAGTCTCTTCTTCGGGGAGCGGACCAGCAGCCCCACCGGGAAGCTCAGGCCCGGTTTGCTCCCGTGACCGCTCCTCTCCTCCGAAATCATGTCTGCTCCGTCTTCACGAGGACCGCGAGAAACCCTCCAGAACCGAGCATGATGCGCTTTACCGTGAATTAACTTCAATGAAACGATACTCCCGACAGTGTGTCCGTTAAAACTTGTTGCCGTTATATTCCAACGGCTTGTCTTCCAAAACAAAAATAAACAACAACAAAAAACGGTTTTCTTGAGGGATGAAATCCAAAAACTTCAGCCGCAGGAGAAGAAGCGCAGACGGTGGAGGACGCGAGCCGAGCGGCAGCTCCGGTCCATGCTGAGCCCCGTGAGACCCGGGGAGTGTCCGCCGGAGAGCCCGCAGCACCGGCCTGAGTGCGGGGAGAGGGAGGGAGGGACGGAGGGAGGGACGGAGGGAGCGAGAGGGAGGGACGGAGGGACGGACGGAGGGAGAGAGAGGGAGGGACGGAGGGAGAGAGAGGGAGGGACGGAGGGAGAGAGAGGGAGGGACGGAGGGAGGGACGGAGGGAGAGAGAGGGAGGGACGGAGGGACGGAGGGAGAGAGAGAGAGGGACGGACGGAGAGACGGAGGGAGAGAGCGGGAGAGACGGAGGGAGGGAAGGAGGGAGAGAGAGGGAGGGACGGAGGGACGGAGGGAGAGAGAGAGAGGGACGGAGGGACGGAGGGAGAGAGCGGGAGAGACGGAGGGAGGGAAGGAGGGAGAGAGAGGGAGGGACGGAGGGAGAGAGGGAGGGACGGAGGGAGAGAGAGGGAGAGGAACGGAGGGAGAGAGAGAGAGGGAGGGAGGTCGCTGACGTCACCGCGGCGCCACGAGCGTTGGTCCCGCGAAAAAGGCGGGACTAATCACACACACACGTAAGTACGCGCCCACTCGGGGACCCTCGCGTCCTTGTGGGTCTGTGTCCTCATAAAACACCATCAAACTGCTGGAACATGAGTCATCATTTATTGCCATGTGCCATAAAAGCCACTCCTATGCCTTTGGTGGGTGTCCCCGCTGTAGCCAGCTAGCACTGCTGCTAGCTCCCTACTATAGCAAGCTAGCGCCGCTGCTAGCTCCCTGCTGTAGCAAGCTAGCGCCGCTGCTAGCTCCCCATCGTAGCAAGCTAGCACTGCTGCTAGCTCCCTGTCGTAACAAGCTAGCACTGCTGCTAGCTCCCCGTCGTAGCAAGCTAGCACTGCTGCTAGCTTCCTGTCGTAACAAGCTAGCACTGCTGCTAGCTTCCCGTCGTAGCAAGCTAGCACTGCTGCTAGCTCCCTGTCGTAGCAAGCTAGCACTGCTGCTAGCTCCCTTTGCTTTCCAGAATCCAGACAGTAGAGTTGCACATAAAAGGAAAGTGTCTTGGTGTATTTGTGCATGTCAACAAATACTATGCAAAAAGACTTCAGTTGAAATAGAAACAAAATAGATAATATATAACATAAAATACATTTTTATATTATAATATTTTATAATAATATATAAAATATAGGAAATTTATTGTGTTTCTGTTGTATCACATTTTGTAAGATTGTCATATGTATAATCTTGTATGAATGAATAAAAAGTACTTTATTAATCTCCAAGGAGAATTTTTTATTTTTTGTATAATCTTCTCTATTCTTGTATAATCTGAATTTGTAAAGTAACTCGTGAATAAAGCTGTCAAATCAATGTAACAGAATGAAAAGCAGAATATTGGATGAGAATGTACTGAAGTGGCAAAAAATCTAAATACTAAAGATGCATGAAGCGCTCATGTCGTCTTTTCCTGACTGGTCTACTTTACCTGTTCCAGAGCGCCATCTAGTGGCTGTAAAGATGAACTGTCACACACCATACACTGTTTCTTACAATAAACACACATTCAAGTATGAACTATCTTGCAATTGTTCACAAAAGGGAAAACTACAATATATATATATATATATATATATAATTATATATATATATATATATATATATATATATATATAATTATATATATATATATATATATATATATATATATATAATTATATATATATATATATATATATATATATATATATATAATTATATATATATATATATATAATTATATATATATATATATATATATATATATATATATATATATATATAATTATATATATATATATATATATATATATATAATTATATATATATATATATATATATATAATTATATATATATATGCATATATAATATGTATATTATTTCATGAAATAATGATGAAATTATACTATAATGATAATGAAATAATTGTAATGATCTGTTGGTTTGAAAATGATTTGAGATAAAGTTTTTTTTTTCTCCTATTTTTGCATGTTTGCCTTTGCTGGACAGCTCACAGTGAGAGAGACAGACAGGAAACAGGGAAGATTGCAAGATTACAGGGACGTTGCAGTCATGTGTCATGTGCCGATGGGGCTGCAACCCCTTGA
Organism: Clinocottus analis; assembly: GCF_023055335.1. Lineage (NCBI taxonomy): Eukaryota > Metazoa > Chordata > Actinopteri > Perciformes > Cottidae > Clinocottus > Clinocottus analis. The sequence continues at coordinate 18,067,553 of NW_027175887.1, forward strand.
TCACTGAGATGCTCCAAGTTTCAGTATTTCCTGACAACTTTCACACAAATGTCCTTTTGATATGCAACCACTAACACCTGCAGTACATGACAAACATACTCCCACACACACACACACACACACACACACACACACACACACACACGCCTCTGTAGTTTTGTGGTATTGAGTAACGGGCTGAGAGGCGGATGTGACTGAGCTCCTCCTGCAGCTGCTGTGCACAGCGAGCGGTTTGGAGATTCAGGTCAAACTTGCATCTTCATTTTTTCTGTCTGCAAACGTCAAAACATCTTCCTGCCGTCAGACTGAGAGCGCTGCAGTCTGCAGCTCGCCTGCTGGACTGCACCGAGCTTCTATCAGACGCGTTAGAAGTTACTTTGGCTGATCATCATCAGTGTGAGGATCTGATTCAGATGTTTAACATTCACGTCCAGTTGTTTGTGTGTTCTTGTGCGCACATGTGCGACTAAACCACAGTTGCAGAAGTGCTGAGGTTTATTTGTGTCCTACTGATATAATGATGAGGAAGCTGCATCAATTTAACCAGAACCAGAACTTTCAGATTTTTCAGCCAAATAAAAGGAGATTAGTGAAAGTGTCAACTACAAAAACACAATTCAACATTATGAGGCTTTTGGCACGTTTCAGTATGACTATTGATATAAAAAAGAAGATATATTTGTGCACCGCACACACATTTGCATTGACCTCAACAGCATACTGATGTATCACTATATTTATAGTATTTATAGTTTAACACTCAGAAACAAAGAGAGTTTCAACTGAAACATGTTTTACATCTTAAAGATCGCTTGCAGACTTTATTTAAGATCATTCAAAATATTATAATATGCTTATAATAATGATTTGTGTTTGTTTCCTTACCATCAACAAGTTTGATAACCTATATTATAGTTGTTCATATTATCTGAAGCTACATTCAGCCATTAAAACTAGAATATATGAACATGCAAGTAGTTCATTTTGACCTTGTCTGTTTTATTTAATCCAAAATATAAAAGCCACAATTACACAACACAGTTTGAGAACTAACCTTCTTGTAAACAGTTCTTCCTCTGGGACTCTGATACTCAGGGACGTGAGTCTTAATATTAAAATGTTTTTACATTTCTGTTTCCTGTATCTTTATGTTTAAACGCACTGACGCGAGCATGAACGCACCGATCTGCAAGGAAGCTAATCACTTCCCCAAAATGCAAATGCTTGTTTAAACGCTGAAACTAGTGGGCTACTTTTACTTTTGCCTGCGCTTCATTTCTTTTTTTAAGCCGATAAGAAGTAACTTTTATCGGAGTTGATGCAATAGTTTTACTTGTTTTTTATTTTATTTAACTTTGTGTCTCTTGCTGCTTTAATCTTAATAATATATTTGATCTTATTCTATCTAGTACTCTGGTTTCATACCACTGTGTACTTCTACTTCACAACATTTTGCAGTTTTTTAATTCATATTTTTATTTATTTTGTACTTTTACTCACATACATTACTTCTACTTAACAGCTTTAGTTTATTAGTTGGCGTTTTATTTTATTAGTTAGAGTTTTATTTTATTAGTTAGAGTTTTATTTTATTAGTTAGAGTTTTATTTTATTAGTTGGGAGTTTTATTTTATTAGTTGGGAGTTTTATTTTGAAAACGCGGATGGAAGTGCAGCGCTCTGTAGCTTCTTGTTCTACTTGAGGCGGAGCAGAGACTCACTGCAACCCACAGACACAGCAGAGGAACACCGACACCAGAGACCAGCACTTCTATTTGCTTAAGCACACGCACGCACGCACACACGCACACACACACACACACACACACACACACACACACACACACACACACACACACACACACACACACAGATCTTTGAAGCATGCCGCTGTGTTCACTTTGCGGAAGGAGACATCTGTAGAGTGAAGTCATCAGGTCTTTCTGCTGCGGAGAGGAAAGGTGAGAACATTAAATATTAATATTTTATAATGAAAAGAAGAAGCGCACTTCCTGATAAAACCGTAGAGCTCAGTGTTCCTCTTTATTCATCTCTCTCTCTCTCTCTCTCTCTCTCTCTCTCTCTCTCTCTCTCTCTCTCTCTCTCTCTCTCTCTCTCTCTCTCTCTCTCTCTCTCTCTCTCTAGTAATATTTCACAATCTATCTTGTTCTTTTTTATTCATGTTTCACTTGAAGAAACATTAAACTCACAGAATCTTTTATTCAAACACGATGTGGAGCCGCTGAGCTCATAACAGACATGTGTGTGTGTTCATGTGTGTTGTTCGTGTGTGTGTGTTCACGTGTGTCGTTCATGTTGTGCTCCCTTGCTTCGGGGAAGTGGGTCCAGGGTATTTACTGAGTCTGTAACGTTGAGTTAGAGGATGACGCCATCGCCATCATCTTCATCATCTCAGAATAATATGTTTCATCTGTTTGGTGTGAATCAGATGTGGACCGAGGTCAGAGGTCAACCTCATGGCACAGCCTGGTGCACGCTGTGGAACATGTACTTCTACTGCTACTTACAAGTACATGTACTTCTACTGCTACTTACAAGTACATGTACTTCTACTGCTACTTACAAGTACATGTACTTGTACAGCTATAAACACAGCGGTGGCTCTCACTATGATAAAATAATGTTGCATACTAATTATGAACCACAAAGTATCTTTAAAATCTAAATATACTCAAAGCGGTCTGATCGACTTCCTCTCCTCAGTCTACACACACACACACACACACACACACACACACACACACACATAATCTCTGTAGATGCTTGTCATCATGTTGCTCATGGAACCATTGTGGTTCCATGTTGTGATGTTCTGGTTCCCAACAGAGTGTTTATGAAGGGAACGCTGCTGTGCTCCTCTACCGACCCATTGGTTCCCTTTACATCCATTCAAACATGTTTAAAGAGAACCAATGAGTCCATAAAGAGAACCAATGAGTCCATAAAGAGAACCAATGAGTCCATAAAGAGAACCAATGAGTCCATAAAGAGTTAGTTCTCTTTATACTTTCTGATTCTTTGTGGAGAAACATAGCGAAGTGCTAGTGAATAGCTACTTCTTCTTCTTCTTCTTCTTCTTCTTCTTCTTCTTCTTCTTCTTCTTCTTCTTCTTCTTGTGGTTGAATGTCCAGATTGAATGTGTAACATTAGCGGAGCATCAGAGTGTTTCATGAGGATCGGGGTCGGGTCCTCAGAGTGGAGGAAGTTCTCTCCGCTTGCAGAACGTTCTCCAGCTGCAGGAGTGAAACCAGAGAGCTTGAGCTCACTGCTCGACACCACATCCTCCACCTGCAGCCGCAGACGGAGCTGCTCTCCACCTCGCTGGCTGTCCTGATGACGGGACTCATTCGTCTGCGCTCCATCTCTTTCACTCTTTCACTCCGTCTCTGTTCCATCTGAAGCGTCCCGTCCTGTTCGGTCATCAGTGAGTGAACATTCAGCCAGCGAGGAAGTGGCTCTTCCGAATGTAAGAATAGATCTCAAATGATTTATTTTTCCAGTTCCTATAACCTCGTCATGTGGACGGGTTCCTCCTCGCCGCACATGACCTCACGCCGCCAGACCACTAGGGACGGAAGTATTAGACAGCCGAGCGCTGCTGTTTGTGCTCAGTGTTTACATTCAGTCACTTCCTGTCCCCCATCACATCCCCCTGAAAACAAACAGCAGACGGGGCAGTTAAGGTTCTGCAGGAGGGAACGTTAGAGCCTCACAACAGCTTCTACACATCTACGTGTCAATGCCTTCCCTTTGACGTCCATCTTTTATTAAACCTTACTAGTATTTGATCAGGGAACAACATAAACAGTGTGTTCAGTAGTAAGGGTCCCTGTGAGGGACAAACCACTCCTTCTTTGGTCCATGTTCAGTAGTAAGGGTCCCTGTGAGGGACAAACCACTCCTTCTTTGGTCCATGTTCAGTAGTAAGGGTCCCTGTGAGGGACAAACCACTCCTTCTTTGGTCCATGTTCAGTAGTAAGGGTCCCTGTGAGGGACAAACCACTCCTTCTTTGGTCCATGTTCAGTAGTAAGGGTCCCTGTGAGGGACAAACCACTCCTTCTTTGGTCCATTAGAACATTTGGGTCAAAAAAGCAAAAGGTACAGCTGTACTATAACTAATAATAAAAGGAAGTTATTATTATTATCCTTGTTATTGTCATACATGTTCATGTTTCTCCTCCCTGTGCAGAACCCGTGTGGCTGATCAAGCGATGGAGGCCAGAGGGAAGTACGACTTCACGGCAACGGGAGACGACGAGCTGAGCTTCAGGAAGGGCGACGTCCTGAAGGTCAGAGGAGGTTCTGTTCTCAAAGAGCCGCCAGAGATGTTCTAGTGTCTGACGTCTGGTTCCTTTTGCTCCTCTGGGGTCAGATCTTAAGCCCGCAAGACGACTGGTACGAGGCCGAGATGAACGGACAGAAAGGATTCATACCGCAGAACTACATCGAGATGCAGACGCCCAGGTGAGAGCTTCAGACCACGCAGGACCCGGAAGGGAAAAGGTCCTCGTAATAGTGTGTGTGTCTGTGTGTGTGTGTGTGTCTGTGGGTGTGTGTGTGTGTGTCTGTGTGTGTGTGTGTGTCAGTGGGTGTGTGTGTGTAGTTAACATCAGACGATGTGTTCCAGGTGGTTCCAGGAGAACTCGTCCCGCAGCGCTGCAGAGGAAGTCCTGCGTCACAAGTCTTTGGGAGACTTTGTGATCAGAGGCTGTCAGAGCTCTCCAGGAGATTTCTCCATCTCCGTGAAGTGAGTGAAGCTTTTTAAAGAAACCTGAGACGCTTCACAACACAAAGTCTTTGTTTTAATGAAGCAGACTCGGCGTACCGCTCCGGATGAAAGAGCATTTCTTTGATACGCTATCTCGGTCGCTTCCTGCGACTGAACAAACTTCCTCTTTGAGCCGACTCATCAGTTAATGTGTAACTAGCTGGCACGCTAGCTGCTGTTAGCGTCATCAAGAGGTGAAGGTGCAGCACTTTTCAGGCAGACTTGAGATCAGCTCCAGGAACCTGTAGAGCAAACTGTGACGTAACTTAAGATGCTCCATTATCTTCATTCCTCTGGGTCTTGAACCTCCTGACGGAGTCAAACAGTGTGTGTTATTACCGCTCCATGGTCCATGTGGTGTTAACACCTGCAGCTGGTCTTCCTGCCCTCGTGGGGTCTCTGACCGGCTGCTCACTCTGAGGTCTCCATGTGTGAGGCGGCTGCAGCTGCGACGAAGCCGCAAACAAGTCGCTCTACTTCAGAGTCTCAGTCTCTTTCCTCTGCTGCTACTTTACTGACTTGTTCCTCTGCAGTTAACCGAGAGGTTGTAGTTCCTCACAACGACCAGCAGAGGGCAGTCAATCAATACACGAACCAATCAATCGATCTATTGAACCTTCTAGTGAACCTTATTTGGACGAGAAAACTACAGAAAAGACAATTCAACAATTTGAGACGAATTAACAAAACGTTTAATAAAATAGAAATAAAAGCTAATATTGGAAAAAGAGTCAAACATTAATATAAGAAGAATACAAAATGTTAACTTAAATGCAATCAAATAATTGTTGTAAATAATAACTAGATATAATTAAAAGCTATGATTGCAGCAGTAGCATCTTTTTTGTACAATAAATTAGGTGATTTATATATTTTTTAAGTTAACTTAAAGACAAAGTGATTGATCAATTAACAATAAAATACAACATAATTTTATGAAGTAATAAATGTGTGTAAATGTTTCTGAAGCAAAGGTCTCAAGGAAAAGTTTAACTTTTAGTTTTTAAATATTTCCATCAGGTGAGCCACGAAAATATGCTTATTTTACTGATCTCGGTCCTGGTTCTGGTTCTAGTTTTGGTCCTAGTTCTGGTTCTACTTCTGGTCCCGGCTCTGGTTCTTGTCCTGGTTCTAGTTCTGGTCCCGGTTCAGGTCCTGGTTCTGGTTCTGGTTCTAGTCCCGGTTCTGGTTCTGCTCCCGGTTCTGGTTCTGGTTCTGGTTCTAGTTCTGGTTCTAGTTCTGGGCCTGGTTCTGGTTCTGATTCTGTTTCTGGTTCTAGACCCGGTTCTGGTTCTGGTCCCGGTTCTGGGCCTGGCTCTGGTACTCAGCGTATAAAATAGAATAAAAAGAAAATATCGATGTATTTTTTTAATGATAAAGTATCTGTATCCTTGTGATGTGTCGAGGCCTAGCGGCTCTGAGCTGTTAGCGTTAGCTCACATTAGCTTTGTTCCTCCTCAGGCACGAGAGCGACGTTCAGCACTTCAAAGTGATGAAGGACAACAAGGGGCAGTACTTCCTGTGGTCGGAGAAGTTCACCTCCCTGAACCGGCTGGTGGAGTTCTACAAGTCCACCTCCATCTCCAAAACCAGGGAGATCTTCCTCAACGACGGCAGCTCGGACAGTAAGAACCCCGCCGTCGCCCCGTCGGTGAGTTGCTCCACTTCAGCCGCTACGAGGAGCCCAGGTGATGAACATCAGATCAATGAGGAAGGAAGTGACAGCTGAGGTGTCTTCCTCCAGGTGAAGAGGGGCAGTCTGCCGGAGCAACGCAGCGCATCTGCAGCCGCCGCCGCCGCCGCTAGCGGCCGCAGAGCTTCAGACCAGCCTCACAACCAGCTGGTACGCCTCCATCAGTCTGAGTCTATTGATCACAGAGCAGATCCGTTTGTTTTATGTGTGTCCATTGTTATGTCCGCTGTGGTCTGCAATGTTTAATAAAGATGAAACACTGAGCTGCAGAAGTCTCTTGCAGGCTAAGAAGGCCGGTCTGGAGGAGCGCGCTCACACCATCGGCCACACAGGAAGAAGCAGTCCGCTGCCCGCCGCTCACCACCGCTCATCTGACACCATGCCGCTGCCTCAGGTCAGCCGCTCTGCGTCCACACGCGTGTGCACACAGACATGTCAAGATGTCAGATTACATTCAGACTCAAATGGAATTAAAATGGAGAACAACAACAAATACTCTCATCGCCTAAAATAAATTAACAGAAATTATTGAGTTATTGTTTCTATGTACTCAAATGTTTTTTTTATACCGTAAAAGTCGGGTTACAGGCTGCTCCAATACCTTCAGTCTCCACTATAGCAAGCTAGCTCTGCTGCTAGCTCCCCGCTGTTGCAAGCTAGCTCTGCTGCTAGCTCCCCGCTGTAGCAAGCTAGCTCTGCTGCTAGCTCCCCGCTGCTGGTACTGCCCGCGTCCCCGCTGCCAGCGTCGAGCCGGGCTGGTCCCGCAACCTTCGGTGGTTGTCTGGGTGCTAGCAGAAAGCTAACAGTAGCGCTAGCTGGCTACAGCGAGGAGCTAGCAGGGACACCCACCAAAGGTGGTAGCTGCTTATAACCCAACTTTTCCGGTAGTAAAAAAACTTTAACACGGCCATTTTAGAAACCACATTGAACTCACATTCAGCGCTGAGGATAACGGGTCGCCCGTTACTGACCGCCGTGCTTCCTCCTCCGTCCCACAGAGGGCGACCATGCAGCAAGTCAAGGCGCTGTACGACTTCCACGCGGAAGAAGACGACGAACTCGGCTTCAGCGCCGGCGACGTCATCGAGCTGTTGGACCGCTCCGACGCCTCGTGGTGGCGAGGGCGGCTGCGGGGGAAGAGCGGGCTGTTTCCCGCCAACTACACAATGCGGCTGTGAGGCCACGCAGACAGAAACTAAAACTCATCTAATCTTCGCACCTCGAGCCGGGGCGCGAAGAGCCGAGTCATTTAGCGTTCGACAGTAATATTCAGGGAGGAACAGAAACGGGGACTCTTGAAAACCTGCGGCGTCTGGCGCCGAGGAAACTTTTTATTTTGGCCTATTTGCAGATTGCCGGTCGTCTGCCTGTTTCTGCTCGTGTTGTTGATGCAGTCACGTTTTATACCACAAAGAGTTTTGTATGAAAATAAATTAGTGGATTTCTCAAGAAACCTAAAGGCTTGATGTGTATCTTCCTCGCAATAAAACCCTCGATGACGACGACGAGGGACGACTCACAGGTTCAGCCTCCTTTGGTGGCATTTCTGTTTCCTAGATCTTTTGTTTTAATTACTTCCATGGAACCCTGAAATTGATTATTAGGGGATTTCTGTACTTATTGTAATAGACTTGTCAAGCTGCACGATGGCAGCCAGATGAAATACAACCAGAAGTAAAGAAAGTTAGCCTTCAAAATAAAAGCTGCAGTAAAGACTTTGTCCAAATCAGATGGAAACCTCTGGTTCTGGAAAGTAAAATCTATGCTTCATGTGTTAAAGCTGCATTCTCTCTCCTGGCCACCAGGGGGCGACTCCTCTGGTTGTATAGAAGTCTATGCTTCATGTGTTAAAGCTGCATTCTCTCTCCTGGCCACCAGGGGGCGACTCCTTTGGTTGTATAGAAGTCTATGCTTCATGTGTTGATGCTTTAGGGCGGGGTGCTACTAGCAGGGTGCTACTAGCAGGGTGCTACTAGCAGGGTGCTACTAGCGCTGTATACACTGTCTCTACGTCCCTTGAAGACAAAAGCAAATTAAAATATGGTGACTTTCATTCACCGTTTGCAAAAAGCTAAAACAGCGACGGCTGAATCAGTAAAAAATAATGTCTCATTGTATTTCAGCCGCTTCCCTCAACACACTGTAATCACTGTGTGACAAATGAGTGTGTGGTTTTTAGAAGATTACAGGACATTAAGTACACTTCAACAAGTACACGTTAATAACACACCCGCGCTGACATACAATGGAGTGCAATTATATTTAAATCTTTCACAGTGAAGTGCTGTCATTGAGCCATGAATGGCCGCCTGGTCGGCAGTAATGAGGCCTCACTGGAGAACCGCAGGAGCCGCAGATCAAACCCACAATGAGTACTTCCTTCTTCAGCGCACGATACACGCAGTTTTCATCTTTACAAGTTGGTGAGAATCACATGAAGGCACCATCACACGGGCCCTCCAAAATGATCTGCTAAAATTATCATTTTTTCGGGAAAATAATGAGATAACCCGTGAGAGTCGGTTTCAAGCCTTCGCTTGGTGTCTCCGCTGTAGCGAGCTAGCGCTGAAATATTACAGTTTATTAGTGTTTTCCAGCACAATTGTGTATCGTTAAATAATATAATCTCACTAACATAAAGATGGTTCATATTCCTCATAGTGAGTTCAGCCATGCAGGTCAGACCCCAACACACTTATTTTGTTCTTTCTTTCAATCCTTTTCTTTTCCTTTACATGCTAAACGTTAACCTCAAAAAGAAAAGTACATAACATAAAATAACTATACAAACAACCAGGATTCAAGATATGTGTAATGTCTGCACAGACACTATGGAAGCCCATTCCCGCTACACACCAAAAAATCAGGACCAAAAAAAAAAATTAGGGACAAAAAAAAGAAATTAGGACAAAAAAAGAAAAAAATTATGACCAAAAAAAAAAAAAAAAAAAAATTAGGGACAAAAAAATATTTTTTTTTTCTTTTCGTTGCCTTTTTTCAAGTCAACGGAAAAAAAATACAACGGAGAAAAAAAAGTAGTTTTCTTTTATTATTTGATCATAATTTTTTTTGTGTAGCGGAAATGGGCTTCCATACTTCCATAGATACCAGAGTTACTCTGTACAATGAAAAGTGTATTTTGTATTTTGCTGCATCCTAACAAACAGAATTACAATAAAAGGTAACCATAGTAACAGTATTAGACAAACATGTGATGACAGTATTGCACAATCTGTGTATAAAGTGCTCTGTGCATCGCTACAAATCTACAAAGCACAACTTTTAACATCAAAAGTTTATTTTATTGCGAAGGTTTTCCAACAGGAAGTGGCCTTCCAAACCCCGCCTCCTGCCTCCTCACCTGAGAGACTCACCTGAGCGCCGCGCAGTACCTGCAGCCCGCGGAGCGCCGAGAGGAGCCGAGAGGAGCCGAGAGCAGCAGCCGAGCAGCAGCGAGCGGCGGCCCGGGCAGAACCTGCACCTGCACCTCCTCTGCACCTCCTCCGCATCTGCACCTCCTCCGCATCTGCACCTCCTCCTCCTCCTCCTCCTCCTGCGCCATGGCGGAGTCCCAGCTGCTGTGCATGGACGAGGAGCACGTGAACGAGAAGGTCCCGGAGAGCAAACCGGAGTTCTACTACAGCGAGGAGCAGCGCGCGGCCCTGGAGCAGCTCCTGCGCAGCGGGGACGGCGCGTTCCGGACGCGCCTCCGGGAGGACAACGCCAAGGACTTCCTGTCGGCCCGGGAGGTCTCGCTCCTCCGGAAAACCTTCCAGGAGTACGAGACGGACAGCGACTCCGAGTCCGGGGAGCCCGACAAGGCCAAGGAGTCCCCCAGCGCGGACTCCGGGGTGCACTCCACCTACTGGCCCGAGATGTCCGACACCGAGGTGCCGGCGCTGGACATCGGCTGGCCGGGCAGCAGCGGGGCCTACAGGGGCGTGACCCGCGTGTCCGTGTACTCGCACCCGCCCAAAGAGCCGGGGCCGCACATCAAGGAGGTGGTGAGGAGGCTGATCCAGGAGGCGCACAAGGTACCGAGACTCTTCTGTCCATTACCTTTATTCTGATGACAAGAGACGAGTGAACTCAACACAAACTCTTCAAGCCACTTTCAAAAGTTTACTTTTCTCTTTTCTTTCTAATTCAAATACAGTTTTATTAATGTGTTTCATTCATGAAGTGAAACTGATTCAGCATCAGTTGCCTCCTCGTTGCTGCTTCTCTTCCTGGTTACTGCTGCGTTCAGAGCTTTTAGTTTGATGTGAAGAGAAAAGCCACGAACAACACAAGAAAAAACAAACTGGATTCAAGTCACTACGCTTCAAAAGTTTACATTTTCAACCTGTTTCTAATCCTTATTAATATTGTTTTCATAAATTAAGCAAAGCTATTCTTTAGCATCAGTTGCTTCGTTGTTTAAATTCTCTTCCTGGTAAATTCTGCATTAATACTTTTTATTGTGAGAATCATGAGAACGAAATGAAAGAAATGAGCAAAACAGACCTTCATAAAAACAACACAAGTTATGTCTAATATGTCCAGTTGTTTGAAGTAAAAGTGACATCTTAAAATATCTTATTTTGTCTCAAACCCAACAATTTAATTCACAAATTTCCAATTCAGATTAAAGCAACACATATTCATATTTGAAAGAAAAGACCCAAACAGTTGACTATTGAAGTGTAAAAACAAGGATGTATTTGTTTCCTTCGTGCACAACGGAGGTCAAACCTTTCTTCCTTTTTATCTTTTCACGATGCGCCAAGAAATCCAGAGAAGCTGCGCGTCTGCAAATGATGACGCATGCAGATTTCTTAGATTTTCCCGGTTAGAACCGTTAAATCGACTAAACCCAGAGCCAGAGTTTGTGTCACCAGGAGCTCTGTTGAACCACAAGCCCTCCGGTGGCCCTGGAGAGAGAAAAAGAGAGAAAGTAGAATAATAACCACCATGCAGTAAAGTGTGGGCTCCGTGTCGCTGACCTACTGGGCCTCAGCAGAACAATGCAGCAGAACAATGCAGCAGAACAATGCAGCAGAACAATGCAGCAGAACAATGCAGCAGAACAATGCAGCAGAACAATGCTTCTGAGATGTTCATGATTGGCTGCAGGTGACCGTGGCCCCGCCTCCAGCAGGTGAAACAGACAAAGACCCCGGCTGAGGTTTCTGTAAATCTCTCCACACGTGTCCTGTGTTTGAGTCCATGAGACGGCCTGAAGGCAACGACTGCGTTTAAATAAAGTTAATATGCTTTGAATCTGAACTAAACCACAGGACGGTTTTACTGAGAATAACAAGTTGTCGGAGACATCGACCTGAGTAAAATATAGATATAAAAGAATATTCTTCCCTTGTGTGTTTAGTCAAGAAATATGCTAATGTATTTGTTTAACTATACTGTTATAATTAAAAGGAAGACAAACGGTCTTTATGTCTGTCTTTCTGCTAAGCTAACAGCTAACAGCTAAGACAAACCCGTATTTCACCTGTGTTTCTCCAAACATGTTGAACTATTGCTTTAAACCTTTTGTAAAGTATATATATATATATATTGACACATGTGTACAGGACATATATTCTTCGTTTCTATATAATATTGATTTAAATCCAGTTAACTGTCTGCAGGATTTAACCACTGAGCTTCCGGCTGACACGCTTCAGGCGGGTTTCAACGTGTTTGTTATACTTTACAAGAAAATTCAAATGAAGACGAGTTATGAGTTATGACCCTCAGTATGAATGCTGTGCTGCTCTTCATGCGCTCTTCATCACTTGTTTGTGTGTCACATCCATCATGTTGATGCGTCTGCCAGGTTTTATAATCCTTCACATGCTCAAACTGGATGTAAAAGTAAGCTAGCTTCCTGTTGCGCTACATGGTGTAAAACATGGTTTACAACGATGAAGCTAGCAGGATTAGCATAAAGATGCATTGTCATGTTATACATGATGGCTTTACGTAAACAAAAGTGTTTCACTTCATCGTCGGTGACATTGATGGTAGCTTGGTAGAGTTAATCAATTCGAGCTAACCGGCTAACTCAGTGAATGCTAGCTTGTGAGTAAACACCTTTTTTAAAATGCGTCCAGCTGACTCTTTCTGATGTTTGACTGAAATGACTTCTGATTCTGACAGATTTAATCAGCTGTGGCTAAATAGCTAATTTAGCTAACGTTAGCTTTGCGAGTCGGTTGAAAACAAACAGTCTCAGACAGAATTTGTCATTTTTAGAGCTAACTTTCAGACGGCTTTACATTCAGTTGGTTTAAATTACAACTTTCTTTTGTGAGTCGTAGATAAACTGTCAGCAGCTGACTTTGAATCGTTTCCTCATCTTTTAAGCAAAAAGCTTGCAGAGCCATATGGCTAACGGCTACATGACTTAATGCTAAAACGCTCAATCTGTGTGCTCTGCATATTGTTTGATCGTACCGGAGCCTCGTGCTCGCGTCACACCATGTTGCATGATTCACAAACTCGCTTTTGTTTGCCCTGTCAAAGATTATTTTCATTGCAGTTTTATTATTTTAGATTGGCTGGAAGTGTATTTGCTTTTCCGTCACCTGTTCATGAAGTCATGAGTTAATACAAGAAGAAAGATAGTAAACACATAAACAGTCATCGCTGCTCCTGCTGCGAGGTTTGACTGCTACGTCCATCATTACTCTACATGGCAGTACGATGCGGTGCGTTCAGGTGGATGTGTAGGTAGAGCAGGTACAGACATATCCCCAGGCACTCTGAACCTAAAGCATTTATGTTATTACACAACTGTCAGCTGCAGTTATTACATAACGCACTCACACACATGGAACACTTATAAAACCTGACGTGTGCACACAGAATCACGTTTTGCACACTCACAGTTTCCCAGTGAGACTCAAAGACAGGGAAGGGTTAACTGCTCGCCCACAGCGTGAATAAAACAAACGCACGTCGACGGGCGAGTCGTGTGCAAGTTCAGACAAGCTGTTGTAATAAAAGGCCACGCAGCTCTAAATGTCAACTTCACATCAGGACTTGCAGCAGAAACACACAGACGGGACAACGCTGCATGTTTCCCTCGCCCACTCAGAGATTACCTCAGCGCCAGAGGAAGAACGTACCCTGCACAAGACCGGTCCACTGCCGAGGGATCGGTCGGTGGGATCTGGTTTAGACGTGCGAGTGGATCCTGTGACATGAGCCGGCTGCGTGATGAAGACACTGATTGCTCCGCTTGAAGGGAAGTAAATCATCTTCTCCTGAGAGCCTGCCAAACAACTGGAACATTTGCATGTCAGTATCCTGAAGTTAAGAGTTTCTTTGTACATGCAGGAAGACACACACTCCCACCTCTGAAGGAGGAAAAGGCTGCAGCATGTTATTGTGCATAAACATGACGGTGTATGCTTCTTGTTCAGCTAAAATGAAGAGTATTTAGATATATAAATAATCTCTGCACAAAGTATTAAGGCCCTGAAACCAGTTCTTTCTGTGCAGTTAATTCACACATCAAGATGTTTCCTTTACACTTCATTACGTCACATTACGTGGCGCCAAAAACCACAAACGTTTATCCTGAACAGAGGATTTTTTTTCTGAGCTTCCGCACCGTGAACGGAGGCATCAAACCATCAACTTGTGCGTAAAAGGATCGCAGTCGTACTCATGAGACGACAGCACAGAGGACGTAACGCTTCCTTTCCTTTCACTCTTGACAAAGACAGACCAGATCTTCTGTTCTTACATGAACAATACGACGCTTCATAAAGACATTTCAGATTTGCTGGCGAGTGTTTTGCATTGTGTTTAATTGTCACGCCAGTGTCTAAAGGCCTTTACAGCTTTATATCTTGTGTTTATTGGAGTATTTATTCTTCCAAACTATGTAAAATAAAACACTCAGCGGTGTACTTCAGTACAAATTTGAGTTACCATTTTGTGCAACTTTATATTTCTGTTCCTCGACAACTCAGAGTGCTTACTTTGACATTTTGAGATGAACTGAGGATGAAGTGTTGAAAGCTTCTCAAGCTCAATGAACGACTTGAAAAGCTTCTTGGTTCAGCTTGAAAATGTTTCGTCCAAAGCTGAAAAGACGGCTGTTTTCTCATCTCAATAAAAGTTGACTTTTTAGCCACGCTGGCCCTTTAATTCTGGCCTACAACGTCATGAATGTTGTTCCCAAGATGTCGAACTATTTCCTTCACCGAGGTGATTCACATTCGTTCATCGACGTCCCCTCAGGTTCAGAGTTCATGGCACAAATATCAACCTCATGGTGGCGCTAGAGGAAAAGTCAGACGATCACCAAACTCATTAGGGTTCATCCTCTGGGGATCATGACCGCGTGTACAAAATTTAATGGAAATCCATCAGATAGTTGTTGAGATATTTAAGTTAGACCAAAGTGGTTACCCGTCTTAAAAACACGGACGGACTAACTGTCTGGTCTAATGTTTTTCTCAATACTCAACCTACACTAACCAGTTAGGACAAGTATTTGTTGACATGTACTTATTATAGACTCATGTAAGGTTTACTTTTGATAATTAACGCCTATTAAAACTTCACTGAGCCTCTTTCACACGTAACGTTGTCGGCCTGCCAGGAAAACTTGTTTGGAGGTTGTTGGATTCGTTCCAAGCTGAGAGCCGTGATAAGGAAATCATAAAAAGCCGCACAGGACTAACTCTAAATTGCAGTCAAAGACATAGAAACCCAAATTAAAACAGTTGAAATCACGAGCTGAAAGCTATGGATGAACAGTTAGCTAAAAGAAGTGAATAAAAACAGGAAGTAAAGCGTTAAAAGTTGACTCTTCAGAGATACTGGCCCCTCAACATTGGAACTTGAGTGTTGTTCCTGAAATGTTTAACTATTTCATTCACCGCAGTGTTTCACCTGAATGTACGCTGACAGACTGTCTCCTTCACTGGATTAAAGTTGTCTTCAATACTCAACCTATTAAGTAAGGACGAGTATGTGTTGACGTCTAATTCATTTAGACTCACGCATGGTTTACTTTTGACAAATGATGTCTATTAAAATGTTATCAGACGACTGTCACACGTAACGTTGTGCGTCTGCCTGAAAAAGCTGTTTGAAGGTTGTTGGCTCCGGCCCAACAGGTGTGGACGTCGAGTGATTCCTGCACTTTACTTTATATCGCGTCTTGTGACCGGTTGATTTCTTCCTCCGATGCGATCCTGAGCTGAGACGCTGCTGCTGAAACGATAATTATCCGTCGCTTCGCTGCATCTCGTCTCTCTCGTCTGACCTTTGAATCAGCTGGAAAAACCGGTTCCCCGGAAGGATCGCCTGTTAGTATCACAACAGCTTATTAATGATTGTGCCATTGTGTTGATCGACGGTGGTGAAAGACGTCCTCGACGAGTCCTGAGGAGTGAGACGTAAATCATCAGATGAGACATCAGAGCCGTGCACACGTACATCTCCACCAAAGCGTTCGGTTGGGGATGTTTCACAGTGAAACGAAGCGATCCTGAAATAAAAGATGGCCCCGAGGTTCAGTTAAAGTATGTTTTATTGGCAAAATGCCCACAAAGAGTACAAAAAAAGAAGCTGAACAAAATGTCCTGTGAGCGTCAGGAACAGTACAGCTGAGGAAAGTAGAGGTTAGCTGGAATGGTAAGCTAATGGAAACTGTTGAAACCGTTAGCTAAAAGCGCTGCAAGTGAAAGGGTTAGCTAAAGTAAATGTTTGGCAAAACTTGATGGATAAGCGGTTAAAAATAAATAATTGGCAGGAAAGTCATGAATAAACAGTTGAAACGTAAGCTACAAGTGAAACGGATGAAGTAAGTATAGCTACATAGCAACATTTAGCTCGCTCAAACTAATTGCTAAATGGTTAAAATAGCTAGCTAACCGATACGGGGTAGGATGTAAGATAATGTGGTGAAATGTAGCTGAATGCTGGTTAATAGTTAGTAGACATTAATAACCAGGAGTTTTCACGGTGGACACTGAAGGAAGGAGCTCACCTGATGACAGGAAGCTCTGTGGAGCTCTGGTTTGCTAACAAAGCTTTTTATTGGACAAGCTGGTCACATGTTGTGGATGTAACGTCCTCACTCGCAGCTCTGTCCTCTGTTCTCCAGGTGGTCGCCATCGTCATGGATCTCCTGACGGACCTGCAGATCCTCCAGGACCTGCTGGACGCGACGGTGCGGCGCGGGGTGGCGGTGTACACTCTGCTGGAGGCCCGGGGCGTGCCCCACTTCCTGGACATGTGCACTCGGCTGCAGATCAGCGCTGTGCATCTGCGGGTGAGCTCAGCAAACAATGCAGAGCGTGACACAGACTTTTTACTGTTTACACACACATTTCACACAATGTTTGCTCATGGAAATTTGGTTTAAAGTCATGGAAAAGTCTTCTGAGGGTCATGGAAATTTGGTTCAAAGTCATTGAAATTTGGTTTAAAGTCATGGAAAAGTCTTAAAAGTCTTCTAAGGGTCATTGAAATTTGGTTTAAAGTCATGGAAAAGTCTTCTAAGGGTCATGGAAATTTGGTTCAAAGTCATTGAAATTTGGTTTAAAGTCATGGAAAAGTCTTAAAAGTCTTCTAAAGGTCATGGAAATTTCATTTAAAGTCATGGAAATTTGGTTTAAAGTCATAGAAAAGTCTTATAAGTCTTCTAAAGGTCATGGAAATTTGGTTTAAAGTCATGGAAAAGTGAACAGTTTGATGAACAGTTTAGTGAACAGTTTGAACAGTTTGGTGAACAGTTTGAACAGTTTGAACAGTTTGGTGAGCAGTTTGGTGAACAGTTTGAACAGTTTGAACAGTTTGGTGAGCAGTTTGAACAGTTTGGTGAGAAGTATCCGCTGGACTCTTTTTATCGGTTGCTGCATTCAAACCACGACACGTCTGAACAAAGCGCTCGTTGTTTCATGAAGAGGTTTCAGGTTCGTTCCCTCGGCGTCGACGCTGCAACACAACGCAGGACGTGCTGCGAGCGCTGGAACGCCGTTTAAGGAAATGTGACCCTTTGGCCTTTGTTCTTCTATACGTAGATCAGAAATGACTCTTATTAGAAGTTATTGATTATGTTAAATATGTTATTTTTTTAATACTTGATATTTAATCTAGTTATTTCTGCAGTTCAACAAAAAGATACAACACTCGAAAGTAAGAAAGAATACAAGAAACTAAACATGCGTCTGGCCAAAAGGGCCACGAGGAAAGAAACCACACAAAAAGGTTTTAAATATATGTTAATGGTAAAATACAAAATAAATGAATTCCACACCAGTAAAACTATAGGAAATGATGAATTCTACTTCTATGAAATTGGGATACAAATCCAAAAAACTAACTTTCCTAAAAGAAAGAAGTATAAGAGATGAATGACGTGTATCTGGAGGTTAGCAGCGGACTAGCTGGATGCTAACGAACATCCTCTGATGCTGTTGCTCCTCTAAGGGTTAAACATAGAATAACACGTAAGATCTGATCTGGGACCAGAGTCCTCTCTCCATGCTCGGCCTGGTCCGGGCCGAGCAGCTCCGGTCTGGTTGAACTGGGGCAGCTGGTCGTACTGGTGTCGGGTGTCGAGGCGCTGAAAGGCCTCAGAGCTCCGTTAGCTAACGTCTCAGTGACGCTCAGAGAGTCCAGAACAAAAGCGTCTGAAACTGGACGCCGGCAGAGGAAAGCCTCGTCAGAGTGTCTACGTCTCCTTTCCTTTCTCTGTGTCTCCTTTCCTTTCTCTCTGTGTCTCCTTTCCTTTCTCTTCCCTTTAAGTAAACACCGCTCACAGGGTTTACTTCTCCAGAGCGTTGTCTTTATGCTGCTGTTTGCCTCCTTGTGTCCTTAGTCACCCACAATGCAGCGCTGTGACGACCGCAGCGTTTACTCTGGCTCGCCCGTGTGATGCTAAGCTAAGTGGTGTGTGTGACTAGGCAGTGTGTGTGTGTGTGTGTTCACAGAACCTGCGTGTGCGCACGGTGAGCGGGTCGGGGCTGGCGCTGTCCTTTGGGAAGCTGCCCGGGTCGCTGTGCTCCAAGTACATGCTGCTGGACGGGGAGAAGGTCATGTTCGGGTCCTACAGGTGAGCCCCGCCACGCGTTAGCATTAGCATCAGCAAGTACATGCTGCTAGACGGGGAGAAGGTCATGTTCGGGTCCTACAGGTGAGCCCCGCCACGCGTTAGCATTAGCATCAGCAAGTACATGCTGCTAGACGGGGAGAAGGTCATGTTCGGGTCCTACAGGTGAGCCCCGCCACGCGTTAGCATTAGCATCAGCAAGTACATGCTGCTAATCGGGGAGAAGGTCATGTTCGGGTCCTACAGGTGAGCCCCGCCACGCGTTAGCATTAGCATCAGCAAGTAGACGGGGAGAAGGTCAGTCCGGGTCCTACAACCAAGCTAACGGTTTCCCCCCGTTAGCTAACTAGCGGGCAGTCGATGCGTCTCGCTCGTCTTTTCTTTCACGCTTCTCGCCGCCTCCTCTCGTCCTGCAGCTTCACCTGGAGCTCGTCCCGCATGGACCGCAACACCATCACCGTGATGTCGGGGCAGGTGGTGGACTCCTTCGACAACGACTTCCGGGAGCTGTACGCCGTGTCGGAGCCGGTGGACCTCTACGGCGAGTTCAACATCACCAGGCCGCCGGCCGCCGCGCCCATCAGGAAGCCCACGCCGGAGACGGTCCAGCCGGCGCCCGTCTCCAGGTCGCGCTTCCAGGTTTCTGTCGGCGACGCCCGGCACGTGGACCTCAAGGTGCCGGCGCACAAGTACCACAACCCCAAGTACTCTCTGGTCTTCGGGAACAGCACGGGCCTCACGGGCTCCCTGCAGGACCTGTCCACGCCGAGGGACTCGCTGGTCGGCGGGCTGCATGCGAGGAACGGCCTGCGGAACCACGGCATGCAGAACTACCCCCTGCAGAACCACGCCCTGCAGAACCACATCCTGCAGAACCACGCCCTTCACGTCAGCAGGAACAGCGGGGCCAAGCTGGACCACGCCCCCCCACAGAGTCCCGGTCCGCCCGCCGAGGACGGGGACGAGGACGAGGACGGGAAGGCGGGCTCGAAGAAGAACCAGCTCTTCGGAGCGAAGAAGCAACGCAGCTCCTTCAGGAACTTCCTGAAGTCCAGAGGCCCCACGGAGACGTTGGTGGAGGGCGTGGTCACGCCTCAGAGCCCCGCCCCCCCCGCCGTCGCCTACAGGGCGCCGGAGCCCAACGGCCTCGCGGGGAGCGAGGCGGAGGACTCGTTTGAGATCATCGAGGCGCCGGCTCAAATAAAAGCTAAAACCAAGAAGCCCTCGAAGCTCCTCCAGAGGAGCATGTCGCTGCAGACCATCAACGCCGCAGACAACGACGGTGCGTCTTCACACGCGGTTCTGTTGGGTTCTGTTGGGTTCTGTTCTGTTGGGTTTGGTCTGGTCTGAAATACAGCTAGTAGCGCTAAAGTCGGGTTGCAAGCTGCTACTACCTTTGGTGGACGCCCCTGCTGTAGCAAGCTAGCGCTGAGCAGCAGAGCTAGCGGGGGGCTAGCAGCAGCGTTAGCTTGCTACAGCGGGGGCGTCCACCAAAGGTAGTAGCAGCTTGTAACCCGACTTTTACTGTAATCTCTTTTATTAACAATAATCTGCAGATCTTTTCCTTGATTCATTATTTTGTCTATAAAATGACATCTGTGGAAAAAAAAAAAAGTTTTTTGAAATGCAAAAACATGTCGCGTACAGTTTCACAAAACAGAAAAATGTGAGCAGTTAAGACATAGAAAAAAAATTTTTAAACATAAAATATATATATTGTTTAAACATTTTTAATTACAAAAAAATTTTAAAATAAATTTTAAAACAAAATTATTTTTGTAACAAAATATTTTTTAAACATAAAAATATTGTTTAAACATTTTTTATTATTAAAAAAAAAGTTTAAAAAATATATATTTTAAAACATTAAATATTTTTAAAACATTAAAATATGAGCAGCTGATAATTGAAAAATGAACCTGAGTAAACTGAATGTTTTAGTCCAGGTTGAGTCGATACCTCCAGAGCCAGCAACTCCTTTTATAACTTTATAACTTTATAACTTTATAACTTTTATAACTTTGTTTTCCCACTAAATCCATCATAAGTTATCGTTTGGTTTCTCTTCTCATCAGGATCTAAAGGCCGCCGGCGGCATCAGAAGAAGAACTGCATCCAGTCCTGAGGTCAGACGGCCGTAAAGTCCCAGCATGCTTCACTGAGACCATGTGACGCGCTGCCCCGTTGCATTGTGGGCGAGCGGTCCTGGCGGGAGGCCACGTCGTTTAACTGATCTTGTGAGGACAAAAACTCCAGAGAATCTCAACGCTGAAGCCAAAAAGTGCTGATGGAGAAAAATCTATCAGCTGTTTCTATGTTTGTGTATTAAATTAATACAGTTGAGTGTTTTTTATATTCGGGGGGGGGGGGTGGAGGAAATGAAGGGGGGGGGGCATCACACCTGGCTGGGCGTCGCCTCACAGGAAGCACTCGTGACAGGATGAGTGTGTGACACACAGGACTTTGTGTGTTTAAGACGGACAAAGTTTTTAATGTGAAGCCCTGAGAACACTTGAGATGCAAATAATCCTGCTGCTGGAGCTCCAGCTGCATGAAGACGTGAACGTGTGAACGTATGAACCGTGAACGTGTGAACCGTGAACGTGTGAACCGTGAACGTGTGAACCGTGAACGTGTGAACCGTGAACGTGTGTCAGTGTTTTCTTTGGTCGAGTAAAAAGTTTGAATGAAAGAATGAGTCGCTGAAAAGTCTCAAACCGTCTGAGAGGTTTGACCAACGTGGAACTATTCAGACAAAAATATGAGTTGCATTCAGGTTCACACACACACACACACACACACACACACACACACACACACACACACACACACACACACACACACACACACACACACACACACACACACACACACACACACACACACACACACACACACACACACACACACACACACCAGAAGTGATGCTGTGACGCCTCCTGCTGGACAAACACATTAATGTACATAACTTTTTATTCTCCATCATTAAATTACAGTCATTATTAAAAATATGTTCAAGCTAGAAGAAAATATACTGTACAACTCCACGAGACCGTAAGTTAATTTAAATACTTTGTTTTATCTTTATTTACAATAATTTGAGTATTAAAAGGTAAAGATGTGATGAAACGACACGTTTACAGGATGTGATGACGAGTAGAGAGAAGAGTATAAATAAAGTAAAGAGGATGAAGCTCCTGGTTGATCCTCATGAGAGGAAACTTTGTGAAGCTTTGATGATGAATAACAATACAGAATAAACTCATTAAAATATTATAATGTGGGTCATGTCAATGAGTACAACAGACAGGAGACAAAGGACTGAAAGACAATAGATGACGCTCCTGCAGGCGTTGTGTGTCTTTGTGTTGCTGTCGTTGTGTGTCTTTGTGTTGCAGTCGTTGTGTGTCTCTGTGTTGCAGTCGTCGTGTGTCTTTGTGTGTTTGTGCGTTTGTGTTGTGTGTCTTTGTGTTGTCCTGACGCTACACGGCTGCGTTGCTGCAGACCTTCCTCTTCCGCACAGACACCAGGTCGTAGAACGGGTCCTTGGTGACGCTCGACCTGAAGCAGAGAAGAAGAGTTCAGATCTGTTTCCATGTTACACCTGAAGAGGATATTAATCCATCTGTTTATTAGTTATTAACTTGGTTAATAGCCGAGTCCACAGAGCGTTGAATAATACTGTAAAAAACAAAATTCCCAGAATCCATAGAAACATTTTCTAATTGCTAATTACATAATATAAGTTAATATAATATTACAGAATATAACTTAATATTATATTACAGAATATAACTTAATATAATATTACATAATATAACTTAATGTTATATTACATAATATAACTTCATATAATATTACATATTATAACTTAATATAATATTGTAAAATACAACGTTGATGTTTCATGTTGGTAAACTGTTAGAGGAGAAGATGGACTCAACTCTCAAGTCGTTTATTTTTCACTATAAAGCTGCAGCTGGTTAGCTTAGCTTAGCACAAAGACTGGAAACGGGGGAGAAAAGCTAGCCTAGCTTTAAAGCTCAGACAAGCGTTCACGTATCGGACTGAGACGCCAAGCTGAACTTTCACAATTCAAGAAGCCAGAAGGAGGTTTGGAGCTCCGTCTCCATCGTCTCTTCCTGGTGTGACGCTGATGTCTCGACCCTGAAGGCGTCTCACCTGATGGCGTGGATCCAGGCGTCGCGCTCCTCGGCGCCGGCAGCGCTGAGCCGGTACGACCGATGTTTACCACGAACCACCCGGCCTTTGTTCTCCGTCTTACAGGCTTTGATCTTCTGACCTTTGGGGTTAAACAACTCCAGACAATCCTGTAACACACATGCAGCTCTGTGACTCCTCTGGTTGTATAGAAGTCTATGCTTCATATATTACAGCTGCATTATCTCTCCTGACCACCAGGGGCGACTCCTCTGGTTGTATAGAAGTCTATGCTTCATGTGTTAAAGCGGCATTCTCTCTCCTGACCACCAGGGGGCGACTCCTCTGGTTGTATAGAAGTCTATGTAAATGAATGGAGTGGGAAGAGCAGAAGTAAAAGTGTCTCTACCGGTTTACTGGCGTCCTGCAGCTTCCTGACACACAAGTTCTCCAGAGGAATGATGCCGATGGGGTCTTTATCCTGCAGGAGGAAGAGGAGGAGGAGGAAGAGGAGTTTAAAGACGGGACGCTTTAACGTCTACTCATGGACGTGAAGCAGAAACACAGATTCTCACTGTTGTGTATTCAAAGTAGTACAAGCAGCTGTCTGTCAAGATGAACCACCTCCTCTTCCAGGTTTTAACTCGACCGCCTGCAGAAGAACAAGAAGAAGAAGAAGAAGGACAAGAACAAGAAGAAGGAGTTAGTCTCAGGTTAGTCTCATGTCCTCAGGTTAGTCTCAGGCTAGTTTCAGGTTGTCTCACCCATCTTCAGCAGCCAGCCCTCTCTGTCGGGGTTGAAGAACGTCAGCGTGAGGTCGTTCCCGTCGTCCACGGGGATCTTGAACGGCTCGCTGCGGATGCTGGAGTAAAGCTTCTGCAAGAGAAGGTCCACAGCAAGGGAGGAATATTTAGTAATCCTGACAAAGAAAAGGCCCAGAGGGCCCACAGAGCTTGCAGCGGCGCTAGCTGGCTACCGCGGGAAGCTAGCGACCTTTCTTCCCATCAGCCTCGGCTGCACTTTGAGTTGTTAGCCACTGTGAGCAGTGTTGTAGTGGTTGATGTAGTAAACACTGAGTTCATGATGATATTATTATTATTAGCATGATTATTAGCGTCATGATGAGGGCTTTGTGCACCGTGAGCAGCTCGGTGGGAAGATCCTCCCCGTGGTTGATTCCTCTGTTCATGGAAACAAATCTCTGCAGACTGGGTTTGTCTTTCACGTTGGGATTGTGGAGGCTCGTGTTGAGCATGATGATGGAGAAGGACAGGATGTAGCAGGTGTCTGACACACACACACACACACACACACACACACACACTTAGACAATTAAAACTGAAGAGAGAAGTACAGTCATTTATATAGACTTCTATACAACCAGAGGAGTCGCCCCCTGGTGGTCAGGAGAGAGAATGCAGCTCTAACACATGAAGGCGTCTCTGTCGTCGTACCTGTGGACTGGAAGACTTCGGGGTTGCAGTCGCAGTAGCGAGCAGCGAACGCCTCCATCATCCTGTCGATCTTCTGCGCTTCTCCTGGGAGACGAAAGCTCCACAGAAACTGCCTGCAAGATGGCACACACACACACACACACACACACACACACACACACACACAATGTCAAACACACGCTGGCTAGAAGGAGGATTTGTGCGTCACAGGAACAACGGGTAAGAAACAACACAAAGTGAAGTCTCCCGCTGGCGGCGGCACCAACCTCAGCGCCTGCACCAGGTTCAGGTCTGAGAACTCGTGAAGGCCCACGAACGCCTTCAGGGTCTGCAGGTGCATTTCCTCCCTGAGGGGAAGGAACCACAACAGTCACGCAGACAGAAGATATGAGGCGCATTGTCCAACTCAAGGTCAACGCATGAACTCAGCCCCCAACCCACTCACTCAAAACTTATATACGGGGTTCACTAGCTACTGGCTATGTTAGCCCCCTGCACAACGCCCCTACTGGCTACTGGCTATGTTAGCCCCCTGCACAACGCCCCTACTAGCTACTGGCTATGTTAGCCCCCTGCACAACGCCCCTACTGGCTACTGGCTATGTTAGCCCCCTGCACAACGCCCCTACTAGCTACTGGCTATGTTAGCCCCCTGCACAACGCCCCTACTGGCTACTGGCTATGTTAGCCCCCTGCACAACGCCCCTACTGGCTACTGGCTATGTTAGCCCCCTGCACAACGCCCCTACTGGCTACTGGCTATGTTAGCCCCCTGCACAACGCCCCTACTGGCTACTGGCTATGTTAGCCCCCTGCACAACACGCCCCCTACTAGCTCCTGGCTATGTTAGCCTGCACAACGCCCCTACTGGCTACTGGCTATGTTAGCCCCCTGCACAACGCCCCTACTGGCTACTGGCTATGTTAGCCCCCTGCACAACACGCCCCTACTAGCTACTGGCTATGTTAGCCCCCTGCACAACACGCCCCTACTGGCTACTGGCTATGTTAGCCTGCACAACACGCCCCCTACTAGCTACTGGCTATGTTAGCCTGCACAACACGCCCCCTCCCTCCATCCAATTTTTTCTTGTTTTTTAGTAATTTTTCTCTTGGACAATCTTTTGTAATAGTGTCTGTGTGTATATATTGTGTTGTGTGATGTGTCGAGCTACTTGGACCTTGAATTTCCTTTGGGGATCAATAAAGTATCTATCTATCTATCGATCTATCTATGTATCTATGGATCATATCTAGATATGAGAGATATGAGCCTCTATTTAATATTAAAATGCAGCGTGTCATCAAGCAACCCAGACCTAATACAAAGTCGTTAATTGGGGATTTTGAAGATTTTCACCCAGTGTGATACTTTTACTATTTCATTTGGGGCGAAAAGGTAAAAAAACAACAACAAAAAAAAAAAAAACATGTTCTGAAATATTAAAGTCAAAGTAGAAATTAGTAAATAGCAGAACCAGAACAGTTCCTGTCGGACCATGAGGACCAGAAAAAAACTAAAGAAATCCCACGTCACTTCCTGCAGCTCCCCGCTGTAGCCAGCTAGCGCTGCTGCTAGCTCTTCCGCTAGCTCCCTGCTAGCGCTGCTGCTAGCTCTGCTGCTAGCTCCCTGCTAGCGCTGCTGCTAGCTCCCTGCTAGCGCTGCTGCTAGCTCCCTGCTAGCGCTGCTGCTAGCTCCCCGCTGATGATCTCACAGAAACGCATGAACTGACTCCAACCTCTTACGTTAAAGAAACATATTGTGTACAGAGTCCTCATCTCGTTTACTGGTATTGATCACCAGCATTGATCACCAGTATTGATCACCAGCATTGATCACTAGCATTGATCACCAGTATTGATCACCAGCATTGATCACCGGTCTCAATCATCAGTCTTGTTAACCGGCTCTTGGTTGAAAGTCCTGTTTGTTTTGCATCAGTAATAATAATCTAATAATCACTGAAGAACCAGGACTTTCACTTTAAATACTTTGAAGTGTTGGTTTCTCAACTGGTGGGTTGTTTTGTTGTTTTTATTGGGTCGCTGGTCTTTGCTCAGGAAAAAAAAAAATTGAATTTTTTTTTTTTAGTCCTGTTATTTTATTTTGAAGGGACTGTTTTCTTCGCGGGTCCCTCCATGTTTTCAGA
Organism: Clinocottus analis; assembly: GCF_023055335.1. Classification (NCBI taxonomy): domain Eukaryota; kingdom Metazoa; phylum Chordata; class Actinopteri; order Perciformes; family Cottidae; genus Clinocottus; species Clinocottus analis. The sequence goes on from NW_027175887.1 coordinate 18,093,861, forward strand.
AGCGTGTTCCAGGTTGGGTCAAACCGGGTGGATGCTGTCGGCCCGCCTCCATCACTAGCCACGCCCTCTGACATCGCCGGCTGTGCTTCACTGAACAGTTAAATTGACTCTAAAACCTACAAATCATAAATCACTGGCTGACATTTATACGACTGATCTGTTTTCAGACTCGTGGTTTGGATGTTTCTTGCAGGTTTTCAGAGCTTTTTGGCGGTTTGAGGACGTTCTGCCTTGATTTTAATCCAGAACATCGGCACTGCGCCTCTTGAAATTCTGAGATTTAAAAAAAATCTATATTACATACCATCAGAACACTCTACGGAAGCTCATTTCCGCATCAACAAAAAAAAAATTCTGACCAAAAAAATAATAATAAATCTACTTTTTTTTCATTGCCTTTTTTTAAATCAACGGAAAAAAAGGCAACGAAAAATGAAAAAAAAAGTCAATAAATTATTTTATTTATTTTTTTAGGTTCGAATTTTTGTTTTGTTTTTTGGTCCTAAAAAAAAAACCTTTCCTGTTTCATTCCAGGAGAGAAAGGAGAACCTGACTACTGACTATAATTGTCAAAATTACAGTTACAGCCTAAATATAATTGTCTGTTTATGGATCTAAATGAAGGCTTCTGATTGGTCGTGTCTGTGCGATGACCTCATCACGTCTGTTTCCTGTTAGAGAGTCTCTGCAGCTCACATAGCATCCATAGCATTCATAGCATTCACAGCATACTTAGCATCCATAGCATACGTAACATACTTAGCATACTTAGCATCCATAGCATACTTAACATACTTAGCATACTTAGCATCCATAGCATTCATAGCATACTTAGCATCCATAGCGTTCGCTGTACCTTTCTCCCAGGAAGTTCCCGATGGCGGTCTTGTTCAGTCCGTCCTCCTTGTAAAGGAACTCGGCCAGCGGCTCCGCTCGCCATTCCAGCAGCTCGTTTTCCACCAGGTATCGAACGCCCTGCAGAACAGCAGAGAGAGAGAGGAGGGTTGTATAGAAGCCACGTCCATGTTCACACTCAGCAGCGTGGTGGTTCTGAGCGTTCTGGCCCTTTTGAATTGTTTTTAATGTTGAAACGTTCATTTATTTACTTCCTGTTTCGCGTCACATATTCTGACACGTTTCCTCCAAAAGTCCAGCAACACGTGTCGACTTCCTGCTCGACGCGACTTTTCAAAATAAACTTCATGAATAAACGTGTTTAATCAGCGTTGACTTCTAGGCACGATCAGCTGTTTCCTGTCCGCCCAGTGTGACTCACACTTCCTGTTTCATGATTAATTATTATGATCATTATAATAATGATCATAATAATAATAATAATAATAATAGTATTCATGAAGCTCCTTCCACAGACAAAGAGGTCACCCAGTGCTGTACAGATTGAACATGGAGGAAATGGAGCCGTGAAAAACATAATAAAACAAAAAGTATGAATGAAGGACAGCAGACAAAAGGTCAGCAGGTGTTCAAAGTGTCAGGTACGACTTCAGAGTTTCATAAAGACGTCACACACTGAGTTTGTGCAGGTAGAGCGCCACAAACCCCGTCACCACCAGCGTGTCTGGATTAAATTAGGAACTTATTTCGGAGGATTGCTTTGGAAGCTCATTTACGCCACAAAAAAAGAAAAGAAAATGGAAATTATTAAATAAAAAGTCATTATTATTAGATAAAAAGTAAAAAATATTAGATCAAAAGTCTCATTTATCTCATAATAATGAGAATTATGACTTCTTTTTTGTTGGCGGTAATGGACTCCCATAGCATCTACAATATGCAGGTTGATGAAGAGGAAGAGGAAGAGTTCTCTGTGTCTCGTGGTTCTTCACCAGCCGGCAGGTTAAATAAATTGTTTCTCTTCATCTCAAAGGCCGACTCTTCATCAGCAGAGCTCCTTCAAAGCATCGCACTCAAGAAGAGCCGCACGCCTCCAGGAAGACTTGAACCTCTCGCCCTGCCACTCAGGCCGAGCGTCCTCAGGCCGAGCGTCCTCAGGCCGAGCGTCCTCAGGCCGAGGGGCTCGGCCTTCGTGACCCGAGAGAGAGGAAGCGAGGAGAGAGGCGCCGGTCGCCGTGGTGAGGAGGCGCCTCTGCACCGCTTCAGGGAAACAGGATGTGGCTTTTCTCGCTATTCAGTCATCGTCTGTGCATGGTTTGCATTTCTGCACATCAAACACACACACACACACACACACACACACACACACACACACACACACACACACACACACACACAGTCTCTCTGACCCACATCCGCTCTGAGTGGACTCACCCCGCTGACCTTCAGAGGGTTTCAGCTCCGCTGGGACTTCATGCTTCTACCTGAAAGCTCAATCTAACGATACGCAGCTCGTCCAAAGAGGAGACACCTCGAGGAAGTTCTACACTGTGTACTCTGTGTACTCTGTGTACCAAGCAGGTTTTACTGAATTGCAGTGGTGGAATGTACCAAAGCAGAAGCTCAAATACTGAGTACTTGAGTTTCCAGGTACTATTATGTTCATGTAGTTACTTGTTGCTGTGCAGATGTTAATATAAAGTATAAATGATGTAATGAACGATGGTATATTTATAGATTTAGCTCCCAGAAGACAGTACATGAAGGAATTTGATAAGAAACCTCCACAGCTGCATCTACAACCTTTAAATCCTGTGTTCACTCTTTATTTATCACCTTTTTGGGGTCCATGTTGAATTTCTTTTTCCCACGTAAGAACCTTCTGTTCCTCACGACATTTTTACTGCAACGAAAGACCAAAATATAGATTATTACATGTGTAATATCATGTAAATATAGAATATTAATGTTCCAATAATGCTCAAAATAATATTGTTTCATTGTTTGTACAAGATGAAGTAGAAGAGACGGAGAAAGCAAATATGACGACCGGTATTTCATTTGTGTTAAATTGTTTGTGAATCATATTTTGTTTTTATTTTCTCCACAAATGTTTTAAATATAAATCTAGTGCACACTTTCTTCTGATTCCTGATAATTCTGCATTGATCTCAGGACATTTGCGTATGAACTTATTGCAGCTTTGTAAATGCACAACATGTAATAATCTGAGTAATCATCTTAAACTGTTTAAAATACAAATAAAAACATGGATATGTTTCAGGGGTTTGAACCAGAAGATAATGAGCAACATCAAAGATAAAGATGCTCATAACTACAGTTCCATGAGTTATAAAAACAAACGTGTGGAGTCTTTTCTCCGTGTTTCATGAGCGATAATGAGCGATAATGCCAACAGGGCGGGCGGCGTTTAAGAGAAGTAACACAGTCGAAGCTAAACGCAGAGCGAACACACCGACATGAGCATCGAGCACACGAGCTCTCAATGTCACGACTTCCTCTCCAACAGTCGCTGTGCGGCTCCACGCTTCCTCCATGAAGACGTCTCAGTAATGACCACGATGGGACACGAGGGGTCACTTCACAGTCACAACATCCACATATTGAGTCGGCTGTAAGTGCTGAGCCTGACGGGTTGAGAGCATCAAGAGTAGATAGCGGGAGGAGAGATGGTGGAACCGGTAACTAAAGGTATTGATTACTGAAAACTTAAAGATTAGTGGAGGAGAGGATTAGCTCGCCGGCTTCTTACGCTATTGAAGCAATGAATAAACAAGTTAGGATTAGTTACGAGTTAGAATTGGATTAACAGTTGAAGCAGTTAGCTAATGGAAGTAGAGAGCTAACGGAAAAATTGTTAAAATAGTTATCTTGAAGAAGTGGATTAACAGTTAAAGTAGTAAGCTAATTGAAGTAGTGAGCTAACGGAAAAAGAGTTGCAAGAGTTTGAAGAAGTGGATTAACAGTTAAAGTAGTAAGCTAATTAAAGTCGTGAGCTAACGGAAAAGCAGTTGAAGTAGTTAGCTATTTAAAGTAGGGAGTTAACGAAAAACAGTTGAAATAGAAATCTTAAAGAATTGTATTAACAGTTGAACTAGTTAGCTCATTAAAGTAGTGAGCTAACGGAAATATAGTTGAAATAGTTCACTAACAAACAGTTGAGGGTTACCGAGTGAAAGTAATGTATCAACAGTTGAATAGTTATTATCTTGTAAAAGTAATGTACAAACATTAGAAATCGTTAGCTAAAAGTAGGATGAACAGTTCAAGTATTTATCTTAACGTAAACATAAATAAAAGGTGTAATTGTTAGCATAGCTTTATCTGACTGTGGGTACAAACAGAGACTGTTACTGATGAAGCGAGTTCATGAAGAGCATCAGGTGAAAGCTTTGAGCCGCCATGTCGCTTCTACTAGAAACTGTTTTGACTTCTGACCGAAATTTAAAAAAACACAGCTGCTTTCCGCGGCTTCGTGTAGCTGGCTTTGTGTAGCTGGCTTTGTGTAGCTGGCTTTGTGTAGCTGGCTTTGTGTAGGTGGGCGTTGTGTAGCTGTGCGTTGCGTGTGCAGTGTGAGTCTTCTGCGGTCGCTGACTCAGAGCATCCGCTCCAACTGACGCCTCATGTTCTCACCTCTGCTCCTTCGTGTCGGGGTTGTGGGTTTCTGGCGTGACGCGAACGATCTCCAGCCTCAGCTTCTGAGAGAGAGAGAGAGAGTTGAGGAAGTTGTTAGCAGTTAGCTGTTAGCGGTTAGCTGTTAGCTTCGATGCCAAAGTTTGGTTTGCCGTGACGTCACAGACGGCTATCCGCCGCGGCGGCGCACAAAACCCAGAGACAATCAGGCCTGCGACAAAAAAACTGTGACCTTCGTACCTCAATTAAAAGATGGTGAATAGCCTTTTTGTGTGACTGCGAAAAGCTGTGCAGAGGCAGCGAAGCATAATGAGGACACACACACACACACACACACACACACACACACACACACACACACACACACACACACACACACACACACACACACACACACACACACACACACACACACACAGTGTTACCTGAATGTCATCCTGCAGATCACTCTTGTGAACCTTGACGGTGTCACTGTCTCTCTTCTCTGCTGGAGGAAGCTTCAGTGGAGCTGTGAGGCGACAACACTTTAGACAAGAGATATAGATCTATCTATATAGATAGATAGATAGATAGATAGATAGATAGATAGATAGATATATATATATATATATATATACACACACACACCAGCAGGCCTCCACTCGTTAGAAGAGGTCAGTGAATGAGAGGAAGAGAGGCTGAAAATAGATGCTTCTCTTCCCCTTTTTAAAAAACAATCTTTGAATTTTTATTGAGTCAGGTTGATTTTGAGCGTCGTCATTAATGTATTATCTGAGTTCAAAGCCGGGTTTCCTACAGGAGGACGACAGCAGCATATTAATAATAATAATAATAATAATAATAATAATAATAATAATAATAATAATGCATTTCATCGATTTAGTGCTTTTCTTGCTACTCAAAGTCACTTTACATAACAGTTAAAATATCCTAAAAGCTGAGCAATGAAACAAATAGAATAAAACTAATTAAATAATATGTTAAGGTTCATTTTTTGCGCATCGCAGCTCTCAAATAATTTATTACACGACATACATGTATTTATTTTTTATCATACAATTTACGTTTTTGATTCAAAACTGTCAAACTTTTTTTAACATAAAAGCAAAACAAGATGTATTTTAAGTCCTCATGACTAAAACCACACAAATAATTTCACTTTAAATACTCCAAATCCTCCCACGTTGACCACGCTATCGGTCTTTTGGAGCAGCAGCCCTCCATGTTAATACAAAGTATGATAAAAACAGAATAAAGCGGCGTACCTCTCCCCCAGAGGAAGCTGTCCTTCCTGCGTATCGCCATGTTGTCGACTGACGGCTGCAGGAAACGAACCGCGTCACAGAAAAGCTGCAGACGTTCACTCAGCAGCCGCTGGCAACATGTCTAATGTGTGTGTGGACGTTTCTTTAAGGAACAGCGATGTCATTCACTCTCCTCCACACATCAGAACAAGCTCAACATGCACCACCACGAGGACTGTGACCGCCAACAGCGTAAAGTTACATTATTCAACTTAAAGGAGGTTTTTCAAGACGCTCTCCGTGTTCTTTGACTCTCCCTCAGCGTCTGGTGGCTCGGCCCTAAAGGGATGAACGTACATCTGTGCTGGTGACATGCAGCTCGTTCCTTCTGGTTGTTCAAGAGGTGATGTCATCACACACGCTCCGTTCAGCAGGAAGGAAACGACGTGAGCGAAGCCTCCATTTGTAAACACGAGGCCCCATCTAGCGGCGCTTCACGCACAGCTTCACTCAGCCTGTCGGCTCGAGTCACGCTGCATTCCAGCGTGTAGCTGCTGCATTTAGAGGATGAGTCAGCGTGCAGCACGACACCGACGACAAAGGTGTCGAGCTGCTCATTGCAGCCGACCGAAAAGTGATTATTGTAGTTTTGTCATCATACTGTTGCTATTTTCCACCTCTACCTTCGGTGTCCCCGCTGTACTGCTAGCTTACTGCTAGCTTACGGCTAGCTCCCTGTTAGCTCCGCGCTAGCTCCCCGACAACCAACAAAAGAGGTCAAAGTGACCCTGAAGAACACCGGCGTGTACGAGACGCGTACAGGACACTGACATCATGTCATCGTGCTCACGTTCACTCAGTTGTTCCATTAAATCAGGAAAAGTCATGAAATATGAAACAAAAAAAAAGATGTCAATCATATATTTAGAGGCGTTGAACATTGAAGGTACCAGGAGGGTTAAAGCTTCACTGGAGCTCAGAAACGAGACACAATGCTATGGAGACTAAAGCTGAGTTATATAAAGATGTAAACATGGATTTTACAGAAAAGCCCGACATCGTCGTCTCAGACTGCCGGTGATGAAACGTCACGAAGACGCCGCAGAGAGTCTGCAGCTGGTTCTGAGTTGACCCGTTAATGACAAACCAAATCCCTCCTGCCGACCTCAGGAGGTCTCTTATGAACCAAGCAGCTGCTCCTCCATGACGGGCTTCCATCGGTGTAACATTGTGTGCAGAAGGCTTCACCTTAACGCTGCTGAAAGATATTTAATCCTTTCTTGCCCTGCAGCACAGCGGCAGAACGCACGTGTCCCTTAACGAGTATGAATGTCTTTAGAGTGCGTTTGTGTTCACAGCAGCTTTTCAAGGCCTCCCATAGTGTCGCCGTGTTCATATTTAGCGACGCTTGATATATTTAGGAGGTATATGGAGTTGAAATAGATATTATTGGATGACAATTATGGCAAACAAAACATTTCCTGCTGCACAGCGCTTCACATCGCTCGTCTCTCAGCGCTGAAGATGACGATGTTCAGCAGAGACTCGCCCAGTGAAGGTGTTGCTGCGCCTATAAATAAACTCCTGGTTGAGCTTCTCCTCAGCGTCAGTCAGAGGCGGTGAAACACAGATGTCCAGAGGGGACCTGAACGCCCCCAAAAACAGCTCGTCCATCATGTGTGAACCGCTGAGAGCTGTTCAGTCTGCAAACAACCAGGAGCTCACCGGGGAGGTTCAACTCCAACGCACGACGATGATGAAGGATGATGAAGGATGATGAAGGATGAGGAGAGTCACGTGAGCACCGGAGCTGCTGCTGTCGAGTCTAACGACGTGAATTTAAACTCAAACCAGGATGCTGCTGTTGGAGTTCAAATGAATTTGTGTTGTTCTCTGTAACACAACAGCTGCTGAGTGAAGCTGTGGAGGCCGTCTGGATCAGTGTTTCTAGTCTCCTGTTTTATGTTGGAGTCCTCGGTTCCCCTGCACTTCCTGTCCCTGTGAAGCCCCGCCCTCATTGTGTCCACCTGTGTCCACAGGCTCCTCCCCCGTGGGTTGGACCTGCTCGTCTCGTGTCCGTCGTCTCTTCATGTTCCTGCTGATGTCTGTTTCTGAAGCTGTAGTACATTACTTCACTGTTCAAAGTTCAGCAAGTTCATGCACTTTATTTACACACACACACACACACACACACACACACACACAGCTCCGCTGCCCCACTGACCAATCACACGTCCACGCCACCTCTCCGGCGCTGCACGTAAAGAACACGCCCACATGTCAAACTAAAGCTCTGATTGGTTGAAGTCCATGACATCACCACAACGTCCACTCCCCGTGTACTTTAACCTACAATGGGTTAAACTGCTTTGCTCCCATAGAGACACAGGAGGAGGAATCTGATTGGACGAAACTCTTTCAGGTATGAACTGGCAGCATGAAAGCAGCTGTCAGGTCATATCTATATATTTATATTTGCATGTGCATGACGGCCTCATGTTCACCTCCTAGCAGCTGGTTTCAGCTCCTTCTGACTCCTTGCTCCCTCCATCAGTCCCGCCTCGCCCTCACCGCTGCCGCTTGAAGGACGTGACCTTGTTTCTTCATCGTGAGCAGCAGAAGGTCTTCCTCGCTCTGAGTCTGCACGTCGCTCGTGAACACATGAGACGAGCGAGCGCTGCAGTGGGTGGCGGGTCAAAGGTCGAGCGCATTGTTTAAGTTACTTCAGTGTGGCGTCCTTCACACGCTCGCCGCTCGCTCACGAGCGTTTGGAGGGAAGCAGATTTTCTTCAAGGTTCACGGCAACGTTGACCTTGTTTGGTGGACACAAAACCACAGAAGCAACAAAACAGTTTATCATGATGAAGCATGAACAGAAGCCTCCTGGTGGAGGCCTGTGTCTTATGAGCCATCAAACCTCGAAAGACTTCAAATGTATTTGTGATGAACAAACATCCAGCTGTGTGCTGTGGACATGGCTGAAGGAGACAGAGCTTCTGACTGGTTGTTGCTTCTGTATCTTCCTTTTCTGCTGAAGATCCCCATAAATGATGCACTGGCCCTTTAACATTTTGGAAACCGTGTGTGAAAATCCTCCCGCTCCCATTTTAATACCCAGCATGCCCCATTCAAACAATCTTTTGGCGTAAAATACGTCATATTTTTCAATTTCTGAACTGAACGACAGTTTCTTGACTGAAACTTCTTCCTAACAGACAAGACTTTGTTTTATTGTGATTGTTGTTGCAGGTTCTGGTTCTTTAGGTCCTAATCTTTCCATAAAGGTGTCTTATTGACGCTCCAGGAGGCTTATTGGGGAATCTGGCTCATATCATGCTGGATGTTCATAGTTACCATCAACATATCTTTTTAATGTATGTTTTTTTTGCAGATATACATTTTTTTGCCAAGACTTTGCTGAACAAATACACACAATAAACACAAGTATTGGAATTAGTTTGGGGTTCAAACCAGGGAAAGGAGGACAGAACTGGCTCCACAGTTTTCACCGGGTTGAGGATAGAAAGTGGACATCTCTGCTTGTCTAATTATTCCATCTTTGCGTTGCTAATCCAGTCCTGACCACCAGCAGCAGTGTAAAAGTGAGAATGTGTCTCTGGACTCTTTCCTCAATGAGACGACCCGGTCGAGCAGAAGATGATGCGATGCCCTGGCGGTGCTTCCTGAATGAGAAACAGACACAAACATTCATCTCTGAGGAGGAGGAAGAGGAGGAGGAGGAGGAGCTCCTCTCGGCCATAACTGGACATAATTAATGCAGCGAGTCGGCTGTAAACACTGAGATTGAACAAAAATGGATCGGGGATCCGCCGAGAGCGATCTCGCCGCTTCGCTGCCGGCGGCCAAGAAGAACGCCGGCGCTTCAAAGCACGAAGCCAAAGGTTGTGTTGCTCATTTATGAAGCCGGTCCACACAGAAACTGCTTTCAATGTGCAGGAAGAAAAACATGGCTGATTCAAAACATGTTACTCAAGGGATAATAAATAATACACAGTTATCATCTCATATCTGCACACATATGGAAATATTGATTAGTGTGAGTCTGTGAAGACTGGATCACATGGGACTGTGAGCCGTACACATTAAGATTTATATGGTTTCATGCTCTAAATCAGTAGAAACAACTTGTTTCTGCTACTTCAGATGTTTGACCACCTTTCTGTCCAGGAGGAACCTTCCATCTCCACATGTGTCCATCATGAATGTCTGTGATGGACTGGAGGAGGAAGTGTGGAGAGAATCCTTCTTTTAAAAACCAAACCTCCTCCAGAGGGGAAGACCGAGCCATTGTTGCATAAAACTGTGAATCATAGCTTGTTTTATGAAGAAAAAAGAGCCCAAAACTGCTGTATTTGGAAGTCTTGAACACCAGAAGTAATATACAAGTGAAACATACGGTTTGGTACATGAGAAAATTCAAATGGCCCCAATGAGTCCAATGAGTCCAACGGCCCCAATGAGTCCAATGGCCCCAATGAGTCCAATGGCCCCAATGAGTCCAATGGGTCCAATGGCCCCAATGGGTCCAATGGCCCCAATGGGTCCAATGGGTCCAATGGCCCCAATGGGTCCAATGGGTCCAATGGCCCCAATGGGTCCAATGAGTCCAATGGCCCCATTAGGGCCTCACCTGAATGTTCTCTTTTCTAAACCCTGTGTAACTTTGTTCTGCTTCACTTCATCAAAGTCAACCTTTACAGAGAGAATGTTCACGTGTTGAATGTTCACGTGTTGAATGTTCACGTGTCGAACGTTCACGTGTTGAACGTTCACGTGTTGAACGTCAGCTAGCAGAACTACATCCGTCTACTTAATCTTCCTTTTGTCTGTTGGTCTCCATTTGTGTTTTTGACATTCTGGAGCTGCCAGAGAAAAGGCACAGAGGGTCCATGTGGGATTAGATCGAGCTGCTCGCCCTGAAGGTGGCGGCCTGCACAGAGAGCACTTATCTAATCGCAGGAGCAGCCGGTTCCCCTCAGAGCGGATAAAAGCAGTACGGAAACTGCTTCACTTTTTTAATTTGGAGCAGCGAGTGATAAGCACTGAACCTGCACACCCGAACGCAGCAGCAGGAGGAGAGTTGTGTTACTGAGCTATGCAACAAACAATCCTTCCTGTGTTGGATGTATGAGAACGAGCTCTGACTCCACAACGCTGCACATCGCTTTGACTGATTGATGCTTCTCTCTCTGGGTTTGGTGGCTTCCGCTTGAGGGTGGAACCATCTGTTTATCAGAATGATTGTTTTGTTTTTTTAAACCTGCACTAAGCGAGATGTATAATCAATCTGAGTTACAAAGTCAATCTGGAAGAAAGATGAGTTTCTAATCCCCAGACAAATTAAGATCCAAACCGGAGGAAACTGAGAAAGATAACTGGTCACATCAGTATTTCTGTAGTTTCAGGTGTTTATGTCGTTGATGTTTACATGATAACATCAATATTAAAGTAGAAAGTAGAAGGATAAAGCCGCATTAAGGACCTTCCCCTGTGACTTCCACCTCTTGAGTGAACGTACTCTGAGTTGTAGTGAAGCCGTGAGACACTTAACATCCGTTTGATTGCTGAGTCTTTGAGTCTTTGAGTCTTTGAGTCGCATCAGAGAAGCAGAGCTCTCATTAAGGAGATGCTCCTTCTGCCTCGCCCACTCCTCCTCGCTCACGTCTGACTCATCACAGCGTGTGATGGAGCGATTACCGTCCAACGAGTCCTCCACCTGCTGGCGCTCCACCTCCCCCGCCGAGCCCCTCCCCCTTTTTCCATCGCGGAGACGCGACCACGAGACAAAGACGCCCGCCGGCTGCTGCGAGGGGTTAGTTAAGCGGTGACTCACATGTTGTCGTTCACATGTTGGCATGTTCTCTGCAGGAGGCCGTGGGCTCAGCGCCGCCACGACCTTCACGCCGCCGCGGGAGGCCGCTCCCCCTCCACACGCCACATGAGTGTAACGTGACGCTGCGTCCATGCTAGCTGCTGCAGGAACCCGCTAGCTCTCTGGAGCTGTCGGCCTGTTGCACGCAGGAGAAGAAACACGTTCAGGATCCTCAGGAGAGATTCATACTCTGAGATAACGGACATGTGAGCTAACATCAGCCCGTTAGAACACCGACTGTCTATTCACTCACCGCTAGCTCTCTTCCCGCTAGCTCTCTGCCCGCTAGCTCTCTGCCCGCTAGCTCTCCGAAAGTTCTGCGCTCTCTACCCACTAGCACTACGCTTCCCGCTAGCTTTCCGCGCTCTCCTCGCTAGCGCTCCGTTAGCTCCCCGCTAGCTCCCCAACAACCACCGAGGGGTTGTTGTTGTTGTTGTTGTTGTTGACTCCGTCCCGTTCCTCGGTCCTGTTGCCTTCTTGTTCCTGTCAGAACGTTCAAACCGCGTCATGCAGCACGCGCTCAAGCTGCTGGAGAGAATAATTCCCAGCATGCTTTAGTGCAACGTCGGTTTCTCATGAAACTTTCAACTTTTCCATTTCTGAACCGATTGACTGCGTTTTGTTTTCTGAAAACCTTCAAATCACTTCAACACTTTGTTTATCATGACTTTCATTTCAGATTCTGTTCTCCAGAGCCGGCTGTTTCCAACGAGGCGTGTTGTTAGCGTGTGAAGGACTGCAGCACACGTGTTGCACATGACGGGAACCGCTCCAACAGCACACACACAGAAACTCACACTCTCACATACTGAGACACACACACACACACACACACACACACACACACACACACACACACACACACACACACACACACACACACACACACACACCCTCCCAGCAGCTCCTCCCTCCTCCAGCAGGCTGAGCTGTTACCTAGTTACCAGAAGAGCTACAATGCTGCAGAGACTCTGAGCATCAGTCGGTCCGGAGCACACGGAGAGGGACACACACACACACACACACACACACACACACACACTTACACAGACACACACACACGCTCACACACACACGCTCACACACTCCGGAGGAGCCGAGGATGCCGGCTGGACGCGTGCTGACCAGGAGATAACGGCGCTCGTCCCGCGAGGTTTCAACCTGATTCATCCTGAAGAGGAAGAGACTTCAGGAGAGTCTTCATCAGAGGAAGAGGAGGAAGAGTGTGAGTCTTCATCAGTGGAAGAGGAGGAAGAGTGTGAGTCTTCATCAGTGGAAGAGGAGGAAGAGTGTGAGTCTTCATCAGTGGAAGAGGAGGAAGAGTGTGAGTCTTCATCAGTGGAAGAGGAGGAAGAGTGTGAGTCTTCATCAGTGGAAGAGGAGGAAGAGTGTGAGTCTTCATCAGTGGAAGAAGAGGAAGAGTGTGAGTCTTCATCAGAGGAGGAAGAGGAAGAGTGTGAGTCTTCATCAGGGTCCAGAAGAAGAGAAAGAAGAGGAGGAAGATGTGTGTGTCTCTTCTTAAAGGTGAGTCCAAAGCTGTGAGGAAGAGTGTGTGTCTTCAGAAATGTGAGTCCAGAGGAAGAGGAGGTGTGCGTGTGCGTGTGTGTGTCCTCGTGTTAAGACATGTAAACACACATCCTGAATGTTCATGAGGCGTTCACAAACTTTTAATGTGTGTGTGGTCTTTTTGTGTGTCCTTGAAGCCGCTTTGTGTCTCTGTGGATGTTGTGTGTCCCTTTGCTGCAGTTGTGTAGTTTTATTGCTATCACACTCATCTTCCCCTCTGTGAGTATTATTTTCCTTTTGTTCGGCTCAAATTGATGTGTCATCGTTCATAACAACACAACAACACAACACAACGAGCATCGTATCAGGATTTTTTTGAGTCACTTCAGATTTTTTGGGGGAAAACTCGTTTTTTTCTTGGAAAAGATGAGAAGTGTTTATGACATCATGATGATGAGTTCTGTTCAGAGGAAGAACAACACAACAACAACAACAACCCTTTGATGTTAATGATCATCTTTACGCTTTTAATAGTATTTAAAAGATTTAGTTATTCAGTTTGTGATCCTGGAAATTATAACACACACACACACACACACACACACACACACACACACACACACACACACACACACACACACACACACACACACACACACACACACACACACACACACACACCCCTCAGTGTTTCAGGGTTTCGATACTTGAACTGGTTTCTTTGCGTCGCTGCAGGAAGAGAAGAGATCTGATGGAAAGTCAGAGCAGTGAGCTCATTAACCATCAAGGTGGTTAAAACAAACGCACCTCTTCATCTGGAAGCGCCAGACGAGACGATCCGTCCAGTTACAGGATGAAATAAGACTCGGAGCTCCAATTATGTCAAATCTTAAACGTTAAACTCGTTCAAGCCGCAGACGTTAGTCTAGAATAATCCTGAATGTTGGTTTCATGAAACAGAAGAATTCACCGCTGGCCTTGTGACGCATGAGGAGGGGACGCGGTATTGAAATAATTAAATACAACGATGATGATCAGTCTTCAGGCAAATAAATGGCGTTCTTCAACCACTTCCTGGTTTAACTGAACGTGCCATGACACTTCAGGTCGTCTCCTCGATGTGAGGGATGACAGACTCTGAAGCGACGTCCACGTCTGAGACGCTGCAGCGCTGACTCTACAGTCCAGCTGTGAGCGGATCCTCCTGCTTCAAACCTGAACACACAGCTCTGGACCCAGGCTGAAAGAAAGAAGAGATCCGTCTTTCATTCAGTAAAACGTATGTTTCTGTTCTCGTACGTCACCTCAGCTCAACACGAGTCCAACGAGAGAAACACGATTCAACATGGACTTGTTTTTCCAGCATTCATTCACATTTCTTTGTGTTTAACCTTCTGTGTTGTAAAACATAATAACAGGTTTCATTCTCGTGCTCAGGGCCGTCGGGTCGGTCAGATCTCTCCCTCTCTCTCTCTCTCTCTCTCTCCCTCTCCCCCTCTCTCTCTCTCTCTCTCTCTCTGAAGGGAAAACACAAAAGAGAGCTAAACAAATAAGCGCTAATCAAACAGCCGCTCGTGTCCTTCCTCGTGACCCTCACCTGCTCCTGAGTCACCGGGTGCACGAGGTGCACGCCGGGTTCAGCCGGGCCGCTAACCTCCTGCGTCTGGAGACGACGGCGAGAGTCACGAGGAACCTTTTGTGTTCGAGTCCCCTGAGGAACATCTGGAGTTGGTGGCGCTGATTATTTTTATGTATTAATGTGAGGAAGGTCACAGTCTCCTCATCGCACAGATCGGATGCTTTCAGCTCGTTGAATCACTTGCTTCACAGACGGAAACTTTTATTCACAAAGTTTTCACTGCAGTTTGCAGAAATTCAACATATTCATCATCTAAACGAGATGCTTTTCCCTTCGTTTTCTGGCATTTTTAGCCTGTTTTTGAACCGTAAAAGTCGAATTACAAGCTGTTATACCTGCAGCCGGATGCGCTCCGCTAGCTCCCCGCTGTAGCAAGCTAACACTGCTGCTAGCTCCCCGCTGTAGCAAGCTAACACTGCTGCTAGCTCCCCGCTGTAACAAGCTAACACTGCTGCTAGCTCCCCGCTGTAGCAAGCTAACACTGCTGCTAGCGCCACGCTGTAGCAAGCTAACACTGCTGCTAGCGCCACGCTGTAGCAAGCTAGAGGGCTTCCGCTAGCTTCCCGCTAGCTGCTATTGTCCACGTGCCCGCTGCCTGAGTCAGGCGTCTCGCTACCTTCGGTGGTTGTGGAGCGAGCTAGCTTGAGCAGCGCTAGCGGGCTACAGCGGGGAGCTAGCAGGGACACACATGGAAAGTATTAGCCGCTTATAAGACAACTTTTACAGTATGTGCAAATTTGAAAATGCACATTTAAATGACGGTGAACCGAAATAGTGACGCTGAGGCGAGCGTCAGATTGAAGGAGATTCTCTGTCCGTTCATCGCCGACGAGCCAGTTCAAAATGAAAAGACAGGACTGAACAGGACGAGCCTCTCGCTGTGCCCCTGAACGCCTCTCTCGCCTCAGCCTCCTCTCTGAAATGATCCTTTCAAGCGGCGTCAGAGGCTCTGACCTTTGGGATTGACGATGTCGGCATTTCCGCTGCTGCAGCTCAAACCTGTGACACACAAAATGTTTCCTGGCCTGGCTTCCTCGCGGCTTATCTTCACGTCGCTGATGATTGATGTCGTATCAACGGCTTCATGTTCGCGCCGAGGACATTTACATGAACACATTATGGGCACTCTATAAACATTGAATCCATGTTCTATACGAGGTCATTGTTCCTCCTGTGAAGACAGTTTAGAGTATGACAACAGCGCGCTTTGTCTTCTCAACTAAACATCATATCAGGAAAGCAACACACTCATTGTGCTAACGTCTAACAATAGAACAAAACAGAAGCATCGAGGTGGTCGTCCACATTGTGAGTCGTGATCTTCTCAGACGTCGCTGTTGGTTTGTTTGATCGGTGAAACATTCTGGTGTTTGCACGATTGTTCCTGGACTCGTTGTGTAGCGCCGAGCTTCCCGTTTGTCGTCGCTAATCTGCGTATCGGTCACTTCCAAGAACCCGCTTGAGATAAAGAGACGTTCACCTTCAGGCCGCCGCAGCGACAACACGGTTATGATTATGAGAGATTGTGTGGACGAAGCGAGAGAGCCAATCTGACTGAACAAAGGCAGATTTATTTATAAAGTGTGTTTCATGGACAGACGCTGAGCTGCAGCAGAGAAACGCGACAGCAGAGCAAACCAGCAAACGAGGGAAAGAATAAATAATAAATTAATGAGTATCATAAAGGTTGGGCTACAAGCCGCTCCTCCCTATGATGGGTGTCCCCTCGTAGCAAGCTAGCAATGCTGCTAGCTCCCCGCTGTACCTAGCTAGTGCTAGCAGCAGCGCTAGCTTAGTACAGCGGGGACACCCACCGAAGGAAAAGGTTTTATGTATTTGTTTTAATAATAAGAGGTTTTAAAAACACAGCAAGGCCTTCAGTGGTGTGCATTACATTCATATTAGATTAAAATTATTTTGCACAATTGTACATTTTAATGTAAATCCAACTAAACATTTTACTGCGTTATTCAGTATCCAACATTTTTGTGACTTTCCAGATTCTTTACTGAACATTTCTTCGTCATGCTACTGATCTGCCTGTAAATAACTTCCTTTAAATCAGAACTGCGGTTGAAAGTTAGTCAACCTTCATATATAAAACATGAGTATTTTCTGTCTGTTTATTGACTTTGCAGACGAGTTTAATCATTTAAAGCCGTCGGTCTTTGAATCGGTGGATAAACAAAGTGAATAAATGTGTCAGCGGTCGCAGCGTGAGCTCCAGAGACGAGTCCTGGACCCGGATCAGACCGGCCGTCCACAGCGCCGCCGGATCAGACGCAGATTTATTTATAGTCGTCCTGTTTATCAGACGTCGCCACAAAGTGTTCTGCTTCCTGCCGCAGAGAGTCGCAGCTCTGAGGCGTTCGGGCCGAACGGCCTCGTGGGTCACGTGGGTCACGTGACCTCGTGGGTCACGTGACCCACGAGGTCACGTGACCCACGAGGTCACGTGGGTCACGTGACCTCGTGGGTCACGTGACCCAGAGCCGCTCGCAGTGCCGCTGCGAAGAGGCAGACGTACGGAGGTCGATTTGTGTTTACCCGAGAAAATTTTTTGTTTGTAAGTAAATTATGTCAAAAATCTTTTTTCTCAATTAAAAAATCTTTGCTCTCCAATAACTGCTCTAAAAAAAAATAATTCTCAATTTAAAAAAATACTCTAAAACAAAAGTGCTCTCAATTTAAAAAATAAAATGTTCTCAAAAATAAAAAAAGAAAAAAAATTGCTCGAAAAAAAAAGAAAAAAAAAAATCGCTCTTAAAAAAAAGTTCTCAAAAAAAAATTTTTGAAAATGTTTTTTTTTTTTTTTTTTTTTTTTAAAGCAAAGATTTTTGAATTGAGATTTTTTTTTTTTTCGAGCAAAAGTTTTTGAATTGGAGAGCAAAGATTTTTGATATAATTTACTTACAAACAAGAAATTTGGTCGGGTAAAAAAAGACACAAATCTACTTCCATACAGACGAGGACACCACCGGCAACCAGAACAGATTCCCTCTGAAAGGTCTCTGAAAGTGTGGAGAACGAAGCCGACGTGAGACTTCAGGCGCTTCAGAGGAAGCAGACGCCCCGACTGAAGCAGCCTGGAGCCAACATTCATAGCAATACCTGAGAGGTGTGTTGTTGGCGTGAAGGGAAGCGGACGAGTCCAACAAACAAACATCTTTTAGTCTTTTAGTCGTTGAAACCAACGTGGATTAATTCACCCCGTGAACCCCCATCAGTAACAGCATGCTAACGCTAACGCTAACTCATACGCCGCTAAACACGCCGCACAGCTGATGGTTTTGCAGTAACATTCAGGAGGTTCATCCTCTGGGGAGCATGAACGTCTGCTCAGATCGAGCCAGCACCAGTGAGACGTTCACTTCAGGCTGTGGGAACGCGCCGTGTTTGTTCTACCTGCCGACCGTCCAGCGGGAAGCAGCTTCAATCTTCCTGTAAACATCCGGCTGCAGCCGGTTTCATTGTTTCCTGTCGGGCCGTCGCCTCCCGTCCACCTTTGCCTCATCCTTTGTGTGTCTCTTTGTGTTGTGAGTGTTATCTCGGTGCTTCCTGTGTGTTCCACAGCGACGTTACAGTTTGATGATTGTTCAGCGCCACTGAAGAGCAGACGCTTCCACTCCTTTCAGTGTCGCCGCTCTCGCTCAGCTCGGGTTGCGACATGATTGCTAATCACGTGTCAACGCCGCAGACGTTCACCTGAACAGTATTGGAAACAGGAATGCAGCTTCATCACCGTCAGTGACTTTGTGATGAGGAACTTTCCCCTCAGAGCTCGCTGCTGCTCGCTGACGACGGAGAGGTCTAAAAAAACTCTGTGGGATCCATTCAGGAACAGAAAAAGCAATCAGTGAACGATTTACTGCGACAGGAAAACGGGAAAATCAATATGTAAAATTTACGTTTCAGTCGTTCTTACGCTTCCTCTTTAGCCCCGCCCCCCCGCGGCGGCCATTAACGGACAGAAATAAATCATGTGACGTCTCCTAAAGGATCTCCAGAAGCACGACGTTGATTCACTTCATTTAAATTGTTAAACTACAGCAAAGCATTGTGGGAATGGTTCTATCCCAACAGAACAAATTAAACTCACCGTAACGTTTCATTAGATGGTAAATAAATACTTTACAAAGTCTTCTCAGTAAAAGACTCCTCTCTGTAAACCTACCAGCTCGTAGGAGTCTCAAGTATGATGGGTCCTTGTGGGTTGTATATAAGTACCTTGTTGTATGTAAGTACCTGAAGTTTCATAGAACGCGTCACACGTCTTAAGCAGAAATTTATGTGACTAATAATACCCAGCATGCCCCAATCCGAGCAGGTTTGGGCATAAAGGTTATAATTTTTACATTTTTTAACCGAACAACAATTTTTTTTGGGGCTCAAAAGGTTAAAAAATGCATCTTCTCTTTTGAGGAAACCAAAGTGTTCATTTATTTTGTGAATTAACATGAATTAAAACCAAGTGGTAAACATTTACCGTGTGGAGATGCTCTTACAAGCACAAAACACCCCTGAAGTAGATAAATATAAATAAATATATCCAGTAACTATGAATGAAAGTTTCCCCCGTTCAGTCACGACTTCGGAGCAGATTTGATACGATGAACTACTAATAAAATCTGTCGAGCCGTTGAAGTCAATGTCTAGGTAAAGTGAGTCTTTTCAAAATAAATTGGACCAAAATGTCCCTGAAAACAAAAGAAAGAAAGACACAAAGCTCTTTTGTTGCTTCGCGGCTGCTGACGTCCCCGCTGGAGCTTCTCAAGGTTCAAATGTGCAAAATAAATAAATAAATCTATAAATGCTTCTGATGTCAGCAGCACTTTAGCATTGGAAATAACTCCAGTGTGTTTGGAAAGAATAAGTGGCGAGTCCTTGGGAGACAAAGATGTTTCATTCCCTTCAGTTTCCTCCGAGCTCCAACAAAAATAAAAGCGAAACATTCGGTTTGATAACTAATCGATGTTTTGTGCCGCAGCAGAACCGACGGGCGCGAGCTGAGGCGCCAGGAGGAACCACGCGGTTTGAAAAAGAGCAGATCCGCGACCGCCGACCTCCAGATGACGGACGACGCCTGGGAGAACGGCAGCTCGGCGGGCGGCGCCGGCGGCCCGATGCCCGGCGGCGCTTTGCTCCCGCTCATGTTCAACGACAGCGATCTGAACGAGACGCTGATCGGCGCCGCCAACTCCAGCGGCGCCGACGCGTCCTCGGGCCCCAGCGTGGCGGGCGTCCTCATCCCGCTCATCTACGTGGTGGTGTGCGTCATCGGCCTCGGCGGCAACACGCTGGTGATCCACATCGTGCTGCGCTACTCCAAGATAGAGTCGGTGACCAACATCTACATCCTGAACCTGGCCATCGCCGACGAGCTCTTCATGCTGGGCATCCCCTTCCTGGCGGTGCAGAACTCGCTGCAGTCGTGGCCCTTCGGCTCCTTCATGTGCCGCCTGGTGATGACGGTGGACTCCATCAACCAGTTCACCAGCATCTTCTGCCTGACGGTGATGAGCGTGGACCGCTACCTCGCCGTGGTGCACCCCATCCGGTCGTCCAAGTGGCGGCGCCCGCAGGTGGCCAAGGTGGTGAACGGCACCGTCTGGGCCCTGTCGTTCCTCGTGGTGCTGCCCGTGGTGATCTTCGCCAACATCCAGAAGGCCGGGGGCACCTGCAACATCGCCTGGCCGACGCCGGCCAACATCTGGCGGGCGGCCTTCATCATCTACACGTCCACGGTGGGCTTCTTCTGCCCGCTGCTCATCATCTGCCTCTGCTACCTGCTCATCGTCTTCAAGATCCGCAGCTCGGGCAAGAAGGTCCACGCCACGTCCACCAAGCGCCGCAAGTCGGAGCGCAAGGTGACGCGCATGGTGGTGATCGTGGTCGCCGTGTTCGTCTTCTGCTGGCTGCCCTTCTACGCCCTCAACATCATCAACCTGCTGGTGTCGCTGCCCTCGGAGTACCAGGGGCTCTACTACTTCGTGGTGGTGCTCGGCTACGCCAACAGCTGCGCCAACCCCATCGTCTACTGCTTCCTGTCGGACAACTTCAAGCGGGGCTTCCGGAAGGCCCTGTGCCGCTCCACCAGGAAGGTGGAGAGCCACGAGCCCATGGCGCGCCAGCAGAAGGAGAGCCGGTCGGCGCTCATGCCCCGCGAGAGCCTGGGCCGGGCGGTGGCGGGCCACAACGACGAGGACGAGGAGGAGGAGGAGGAAGAAGACGCCTCGGAGATGACCGAGATCTACCGGATCGCCCAGAACGGCAACGGCGGCTTCCGGCCGCGGAGCTCGCAGGCGGAGGAGAGGGGAGCGACGGAGCTGTCGACCCCCGACGGGAGGGACGGGGCCGGGGAGCCGAAGGGGAAGAACGCCGCCAACGGCTCCACGCTAACCGTCCCGCTGCTGCTCAACGGCAACAAGAACGGGAGCGTCAAGACTCTGCCGGAGGAACCGCTGGACCACAGCGCCTCGCTGGAGATAAGTTACCTGTAGAGGAGGCGGGTGGTGCTGCAACTCAGCCACCAACGAGGGTGTTAGCTAGTTGCAGCTAACGGAGTGTGTTACGCTAGTTGCAGCTAACGGAGTGTGTTACGCTAGTTGCAGCTAACGGGGTGTGTTACGCTAGTTGCAGCTAACGGGGTGTGTTACGCTAGTTGCAGCTAACGGGGTGTGTTACACTAGTTGCAGCTAACGGGGTGTGTTACGCTAGTTGCAGCTAACGGGGTGTGTTACGCTAGTTGCAGCTAACGGGGTGTGTTACACTAGTTCAGCTAACGGGGTGTGTTACGCTAGTTGCAGCTAACGGGGTGTGTTACGCTAGTTGCAGCTAACGGGGTGTGTTACGCTAGTTGCAGCTAACGGGGTGTGTTACACTAGTTCAGCTAACGGGGTGTGTTATGCTAGTTGCGGCTAACGGGGTGTGTTACACTAGTTGCAGCTAACGGGGTGTGTTACACTAGTGCAGCTAACGGGGTGTGTTACA
Source organism: Clinocottus analis (assembly GCF_023055335.1). Classification (NCBI taxonomy): domain Eukaryota; kingdom Metazoa; phylum Chordata; class Actinopteri; order Perciformes; family Cottidae; genus Clinocottus; species Clinocottus analis. Next base: position 18,115,642 of record NW_027175887.1, read on the forward strand.
CTAGTTGCGGCTAACGGGGTGTGTTATGCTAGTTGCGGCTAACGTAGCCTGGAGGCTGTGTGAATACGTCGGCGTTGCTGTTTGCAGAACATCATCACGTCTTTCATGTCAACGAGACTCTTGGATCAGTGGACTAAGTTTCTGTGACATTTGAAGGAGTTAAATAAATATTCCCGTGTACATAGTGTACATATGCATGAATATGAACGTACAAAGTTGTGCCTTTGTTTACTTTCATCACGTATCTTGTTGATCGTTGTACTTTAAGCCTTTCTCCTCAGCGTGTCAATCTGTTGCTCAAAATAAAATTTGCATCAACTTAAACGCTCACTGCAACCTGGAGCTGAACGTTGACGGCGTCACTTTGTTAGGAGACGACAACCTCAGCTCCTAAACATGATTATTATTATTATTATTATTATTATGTGATATTGTTTTAAAGGTAAAACTGCTGCCAGGATCTTTGGTTTTAAGGAGGCGTTCGACTGAAATATTCCAGTTATATAAAGAGCAAAGAGCTTCATGTCTGCTGTAGTCATACGTTGTGTTTTCGGTTAAAGTGTAATTACGAGGATATCTTTCACCTAGACAGATAATTAATAATAGTTTAATTTAGTTTTTATGATTTTGGGTCGTAGAATAAAATGAACGTTAGAGTTGACTAAATGTTTCCTATTCTAGACGAAGATCTAATTAATTGCTTTAGTGTGTATTTCTCTCACCGTGTGCAGTTGCTGCTGAAGGTTTTCTTTCTTTCCCAGAATGCAAAGCGCCGTGTTGCCGTCGTTCTCGTAACTGAAACTTCTTGATGACGAATTATTTTGGACTGAAGAATAAAACACGATGGAGCCGATGATGCTTTATGATTTCTGTTATGAACAAAAAGACACAACGTGGACGATCCAGTGCAACAAAGTTTGTTTAAGATTATTTTCTGTGTTTCATCCTGTACAAAAATGTTCAAATTAAAAAGGTTCATAATTCACCATTTTGTTCTCAGTTTTCTATCAAACTTTAAGCTTCAGGAGTTTGTAGAGATGTCGTGTCTCAGTTTGAACGCAGACGCTCCAGGCTACGTTAGCCGCAACTAGCACAACACTCCTTGGTGTTGGTGGCTGAGTTGCATTGTGGGTAATGTAAGCGCCGGATTTGCCAAGAAGAACACAAGGAATTAAAAAAAGACTAAATCTCTGGTTCAGCTGCTTCTTGTGTTCCTCTTTACAAGAAATCATTCACAGCTTTAACGTTTTGGAAACCGTGCGCGGAAATCCTCCCGCGGCCAATTTAAGTCCCAGCATGCCCCATTCAGACCATCTTTTGGCTTAAAATACATAATTTTTCCATTTTTGAACCAAACGTCACAGTTTTCTGACTGAAGCTCCTTCCTAACAGGACAAGACTTTGTTTTATTGTGATTGTTGTTGCAGGTTCTGATTCTTTAGGTCATAATCTTTCCATAAAGGTCTTATTGACGCTCCAGGAGGCTTTTTTGGGGAATCTGGCTCATATCACGCTGGATGTTCATAGTTACCATCAAAATATCTTTAAAAGTGATTTTTTTTGCAGATATACATTTATTTCCCAAGACTTTGCTGAACAAATACAAACAACAAACACAAGTATTGGATTTAATTTGGGGTTCCTACGACGACTCAAACAGGGGAAAGAGTACTTTTACTGCTTTCGGCTGATAACTGAACAATCTGACTGCCTCCTCGTCCGGGAGGCGCCGGCCTCCCCGCATCCATTCATGAGCAAACGCAGCGACCGGTCGGTTATATTTAGCTGCAGAGCCGGTGAGAGAGCGCCGGCCCGCTCGCCCACGCCGGCAGCGCCCGGCGAGGAGCTCCAACCGTCGTTACAGGACATTAAAAAGGGATTCGCTGGCTGCACTTTATTGGCCAGAACCCCTCGGGGGGTGTTGACAGTTTGATGAGCGGAGATTTGTTCAAGCCGAGTGCACAGAGTGTGTGTGTGTGTGTGTGTGTGTGTGTGTGTGTGTGTGTGTGTGTGTGTGTGTTTACTCGTTGTGTGTGTGTATAAACACACACCTGTGCTTCCTGATGGTCTGTCGATGAGCTGCCGGTGACTCAGTGAGATTCTCCGCCCACAGACTTTCGCCCACGAACAATACGGACGAGTTGACTTGTTATTCACTTTTCTTTTGGCCTGAGAAACTATGGAAACCCTGAAGAAGAAAAACTAACACGCCGCATGACGAACAATCCTGTTTCCCTTCTGGGAGTCGGACGAAACATCACGGCTTCATCCTGCTGCACATTAAAGTCAATTCAGTTACCAAATCATCCTCCGAGGGCTTTAGGATCTGTACACAACTCCCCAGATGAAGATATTGAAAAACCTTTTACAGGGAAAACAGGAACAAACCTGAGAGATTTACATGAATATGACAGAAACTATGTATACAACGAGTAGTACATGCATGGTCCACCATCCAGATACCACCACACATGAAGCAGAAGGAGGTAAAGCAGACGGCGTCAGCAGGCCGGAGGTTGAGATCATCACGAGAAGCTCCACACTGTCGGCTCTGATCAGCAGGAAGCGTTTCAGTTTATTGAGTTACCTCCAGAGGTCTTGCAGCTCGCCGCCGCTGAGAGACGCCTCAACGCATCGCAGCATTTCATTCTTCACTTCAATAAATAATCATCGACACGTCAGCAAGACGAGTTCAGACCAGAGGATGAAACATCACAGCTGCTGTTAAACCTGATGCACAGTTTCCTCATGAAAACTTTACAGAATGAAACACGGATGTGTTCGTTCAACCAGGAACTATGTTGATGTGTTTGTTTCTTCATGCCACTCTAACGTGTGTTCATGAAAGATCTTTAGTGAAGCTTTTAGAAACTTCATACACAGTAAAGGGATCACTGAAGTAAATACAATGCATCCATGTCGTAGAGCTCACGGTTCATATCTATTTATGTATCTATGGGACTTCAGGGTCTTAGTCATCTGCTCATGTGAGTGTGGAGGAGTTTCCTGGTCTCCATTATGAAGTCAGATGATTTACTACTGAAAGACAGAAAGATAAGTCTTCAAGTCAGTGAGGAGGACTAATCAAGGACTTCCACGTCCAGAGGAAACAGCTTTAATTGCTGAAAACGCCCTGATGCTGCTCGAGTTTCCTGTAAATGTGGCCGCTGCCAGCCGATCCAGCCTCCTTCAACATTCCAGGTTCACATGATTTAGCATTTTTAAACGCAGCAAAGCTTCATAGAGCAACCGAGGACGAGCCTCTCCAGGATGCACAGAAGCAACAGATGTCATGAAACGTAACAGAGTTACAGCTCATTACATGAGTATGACAGAAACTATTCATGCAATGAGTAGTACACACATGGTACACCACCCAGATACCACCATCCATGAAGCAGAAAGAGGTAAAGCAACTTTAGCAAGAATGCTAACGCAGCAACTTGAAGACAAAACGGCAAAACAGGCGCAGTACAACAGATAAACACTAAAACTAAAGAAAAAGTATGGAAGCCCATTTCCGCACAAAAGGAATAATAATTAGGACCAAAAAAAATAAAATTTGGACAAAAAAAATTAATTTTTGGAAACTTTTTTTTCTCTCTTTGACGAAAAAAGGCCAAATAAAAAAAAAATCGTTTAGTTTAATTCCTGTGAAGTGTTTCATCTGTTGTGACGCCACGTTTAAAGTCCTCACCGTGCTCACAATCCATTTATGTGTCAAATAGAAGAGAACCTATGTCAAAAGAGCTGCGCTTTATTTTTTGTCAAAATATTTAAAAAAAATTAAAATTAAAGCATGACAACAAAAAAAAAATAGGACCATAAAAATATTTTTTTTTTTGTCATGATTTTTTTTTTGGTCAAGATTTTTCTACATTTTTTTATTTTTATCATATTTTGTTTTTGGTCCTAATTTTAAAAAATGGTGGCAGACATGAGCTTCCATACCAGAGGGTAAACAGGTCAAATAGATGAAGTCGAAGAAACTGGCAAAAGCAAAACATCCAACAAAAGCGAAACAACTAACGCAAACAAACAACTAGCACATGCAAGACAACTAGCACAAACAAAACAGCTAGCACAAGCAAAACAGCTAGCACAAGCAAAACAGCTAGCACAAGCAAAACAGCTAGCACAAGCAAAACAGCTAGCACAAGCAAAACAGCTAGCACAAGCAAAACAGCTAGCAAACACAACAGCAGCAGGCGAAGCTATAAATGATAAACAAAGATTAAAAAGGGTAACACCACGCTGCAACAAACTTAATAATAAATAAGTATGTAAAAACTTACCAGCAGCCTCCACAGGCACTGAGAGGGGCGAGGCCTTGCTAACAGGTGACTTTTATATTGACACTGATTAGGGGCGGAGCCAGCCCGAAGGCTGCATTCAAAAACTCTTCTCTAGGGAGCGTTCCCCACTACATTCAGCACAACGGCTAACACAGTAACTTTAGCTAAAGGCTAACACAGTAACTTTAGCACAAAGGCTAACACAGCAACTTTAGCTCCTTTATTTCAGGCCAGAGTTCATTTGTAATTAAATCTCGTTGACGCAACACCAGAGAGAGCCCAACAGCTACTGGATGTGTTGTCTTTAAATAGTCATCATGTTGTTTACTCCAACTTCTTCTGTGGTCTTGGTCACTTTCATTCTTTCTCCGTTTGTGTCTCAGCTGTGATCAGGTGATCCTCCTCATGCTCATCACTCTCTACCTTCAACATGAACACACAGAACTCAGATTTGCAAAGAACCGTTTATTTTACAGGTTTCGATGACACAGTAACAAAATGTGATTTGTTTTCATCCAAATATAGAAAAATACATTTGAACATGTAAAATCTGCAGCATGTGGTGGGGCTCACTTGTAGCCCCACGCACCCGGCTGCCAACCCTGCCGCGCTACCGGCCGTGGCTTGATGGTTTTAAGGATCTGGATCCGGTTGGGGTCCCAGACACAATCCTCCTCCAAACCGCTCGGCACCATTCTACAGTTGGGCGGCACCCAGGCGGTGTCGAACGCCTCGCCGTATCTGCTGTCGTGCCAGGTCTTCTGACGTGGGTGTTTTTGGTAATTGATGGCGATCACTTTCCCCACGTTGACCTTAACCTTGATGACGACCTTGTCGGACTCCGAGTGACCGATGGGATAGCGGCTCGCCTTCTGCAGGTCTCTGCTGAGGTAGACGCCGCGGCCGAGCATCCCGTCTGCAGACTGTTTAAAACCGCTTGTCAGAATTTTATCCGCCGCCGCCCTGGTGGTGCCGTGGTACATGATGTAGTTCCTGTTGCTGCGCGGCTCAGAGAGCTCCAGGCGGAAAGTCCCTTCAGGCAGCACAAAGTCTTCCTCAGCCCACTCGTACTGCATGTTGGTGTCAGGGTCCTTCAAGGAAAGAGTCATGAGGAGGAACATCAGCAACGCAGGAATGAGACGTGAACATTCAGCATGAATTCATAACTTCAGTGACTTTTCATTTCAGGAGCAAGAACTAAAGAGCTTCAGCTTCTACTTTGCAGCCGGCGTCCTGAGACCCTTAACTCTGTGTAAAGCTAACAAACTAAACAGAACTATATCCTAAAATATTGATAATCTTCACCAAAAAGATGCATAAACAGCTAAAGTGTGTTCACATACCTTCAGTCTCGCTTGGTTCCTCCAGGAGTGCAGAGAGGGCGTTCACTCCTCTTTATAAAGCACCTTGGGAGGAAACGTCTGTTCATCTTTCACTTTCGTTTCCACGTCAAGAGGAAACATCTTTAACTGCTGGAACGCCCTCATGCTGCTCATGTTTTCATTGTTGTCGTTAACTTGTTCTTCATTTCCATGAAAACAAAACTCTGGTGTGAGTTAACTGGCGTGTTTCCTGTAAATGTGGCCGCTGCCAGCCGATCCAGTCTCGATTAACATTCCAGGTTTACATGATTTCTACATGAATCATTTCAAACACACAGCAGAAACCTTCATGGAGCCACAGAGAGCAACGTGACCGAGTTACAGCACATCACATGAATATGACGTATTATTCAATGAGTAGTATACGCACGGTACACCATCCAGATAACCACCATATATGGAGCAGGAGGAGGTAGAGAAAGTGACTTCAGCAAGAATGCTAACCCAGTAAATTCAAGACCAAGATTAACCAAGCACCTTTAGCACAAAGGCTAACCCAGCAACTTTAGCACAAAGGCTAACCCAGTAACTTTAGCACTGAGGCTAACCCAGCAGCTTTAGCACAAAGGTTAACCTAGCACCTTTAGCACAAAGGCTAACCCAGTAACTTTAGCACTGAGGCTAACCTTTTTGCTTTGTGTTTAGCGTCTCTTTGTAGTTGTTGTGTTTCTTTGTATTTCTTTTATATCTCTTTGTAGTTGTTTAGTATGGAAGCCCATTTTCGACAAAAAAAAAATTAGGACCAAAAAAAAAACAATTTAGGACAAATAAAAATAAAAAATTATTTTATTTTTTTTCGTTGTCTTTTTTTTCCGTCGACTTGAAGAAAGGCAACGAAAAAGAAAAAAAAGTTTCCCGTTTCATTCTAGGAGAGAAATGAGAACTTGATTACTGACGACAATCGTCAAAATTACAGTTACAGCCTAAATATAATTGTAGCTAATATTTGTACACACAAAATACTTTGTTGTCCTTCCATTGGCCATTTTTAAGAACAACTAGCACACATATATGTGTGCAAAGTCCACACATATAATGAATGAATTATTTACTTCAATGTAACCATCAACAGGCTTACAGGTGGTTGACAATGCTAAGCTATCTGTTGGTAAATAACACGAGCACTTGAATATAAAACAGTGCTTGCAATGTTAAATTAAAAGAATACGTGAATTGAAACAAGATTGGACTATTTTCTGACTTGTACTTGTTTTGTTGTATGAACAATACATATTTACATTTAAATGAAGGTTTGTAAAACCAAAGTGATGAAATAAGAAATTGCTTAGATGTTTCTCTTTTACTTTCGTCAACGAAAAAAAAAAAAGAAAAAAGTCCATAATTTTTTTTTGTCCTCTTTTTTGTGTTTGGCGGAAATTTTTCGACAACAAAAAAAAAAGTTTTTTTTTTTTGGTCTTAATTTTTTTTTTGTGGCAGAAATGGGCTTCCGTAGTTTTGACACTTTTCATCATGTAAACAGTAGTTTGCCTCTTCTGTCGGTTCACAGCCGTCAGGAACTTGAAAGAAAGGACGACATCGACACATTAAACTTCACATTTCAAGGCTTTTATTTACAGAACTCTTCCCAGAGTCACTTCTCGGTGGCTCTTCAGGTGCAGACGGAGGTCTTGCGGTCGAAGCCTTTCCCGCACACGCACAGCGATGCGGGTTCTCCCCGCGCTTCGTTCACGAACCTGACGGTTTGTTTATCTTCGTTTCCGGGTTGACGAGCCGCCGGCGGAGCTGCTTCTGACCGCCTCGAACAGCTCCTCTGCGGCCACTTCACGCCGGACATGCTGCGTTCAGGGACCCGCGGCTGCGTTCAGGGACCAAACCGGACTGAGTTTCTTTGGGTTTTTATACGCTGTGTTTGTCGTGAAAACGGCTACTCGACACCAACAGCTTCTCGTGACGTAAGCGCTCGTGTTCGGCTGCTGGCGCGAAGCACTTCCGGTCAGAGTTTATTGGTTTCAAAATAAAAGCTGATGGTTTAAGAACGTCTTTTTTTCTCTTTTTTAATAGAACAACATTAAAGAGGATTAAGAAAACATGATTCAAGAAATGAATGAAGAAGTGTTTAGTATTGATAAATCAAGTTAATAGCTTTAGGTTATTTAACTTTTATATACTTTTTGGTTATTTTTAAGCTATTAACGTTTTAGTTTGAAAATAGATAAAAGCTTTTTTCCCCTTTCGAATGAAACATGATTAACAGTAATAAAGAGGATTTAAGAAAGAAAAAAAAATATTTTTTTCAAGAAAATATGCATTGCTTTTATATATCACTTTGCTTTTTTGTTGATTTAAGTTTTAAAGACTTTTGGGTTATTTTAAAAACATTTATGTTTTAGTTTTTGACTTTTCATATCAAATATATAAGTAGTCTTCTTTGTTTCTATGTATTTATTCTGATTGCTTTTCAGCTTTGTGATATTGTGCATATTACATTTACTGTAAATACATGTTTGTGTATATTTTCCTTTGTAAAATATAATAGTCGTAATGTCTTTTTCTACCATGTCGTATTTATTGAAATAAAAGTGTGAAATGTAGTAAGAATACAAAAGAGACTTTTAAATAATAAAAGGAGACAGACATGAAGAAATGAGCTGTGACCGGCAGCGACCAGCAGGAGGCAGCGTTTCCTCAAGAAACGACACTGAGGAAGAAAACAACAACAACAACAACGTCATGACTTCAACATTCAAAGTTTTATTGTGAAAAAAGTCGCATCTCATCGGAACGTCGACTCAAAACTGTACAATCAATAATTTAAAAAAGAAAAAACAAGTTCAGCTTTGTGTTTAAGAACATTCACACGCGCACACACACACACACACACACACACACACACACACACACACACACGCATACACACTCGCAGCCAAAAAACAGAATAGTGTTTTACAAGTGTGTTTTTGTGTTTTTGTGTCTTAAGTCGTCGTCATTATCACAACAGTCTGTTTCTTTTTACAAATACTTCCACAACAGAAACATCACAGGGTGTCCCTGAACCTCTCACGCTTCTAAACTACACCTGTAAGGTGGAGAGAGAGAGAGAGAGAGAGAGAGAGAGAGAGAGAGAGAGAGAGAGAGAGAGAGAGAGAGAGAGAGTCCAGAATGAAACTCCGTTTGGAGACAAACTTGAAGTCTTTAAAAACAAAGCTGACGTCTGTGAAGTGAAACATGAAGCCGTTATTAAGCTCAACAACAACAACAACAACAACAACAACAACAAGCCGTTCCTGTTGAGCAGAAACTCGTCTGACATCCTGACAACACGACAACCTGCTGCTTCCTGTAGAACCATCCTACTTCCTGTAGAACCATTCTACTTCCTGTAGAACCATCCTACTTCCTGTAGAACAAATCTACTTCCTGTGAAGCGCAGCGGCTTTATTTCACTCAATGATCATATGACTTATTATTATTATTATTATTATTGAAGTAAAGAAGTGATGGTTTGAATGAACTGGGATGAAACCAGTTCAGCGTCTGGAAACTAGAAGCTGATGAATTATTTAAAATGTCACATTAAAAAAAAAAACCTCAACATTTTGAGATTATATAATAATAAAATTTGAGAAAACAAACTGATTTAAATTGTGAAATTATGAGAAAAGAAATTCTGAAATTATTTTAGTCTGAAACAATAAATGTTTACAGAAAGTACAGAGATGCTGAGGAGGAAGAAGAGGAAGAAGAGGAGGAGATGAAAGAGAACGATGAAGAACTGCAGAGATCTGAGAGAAGAACATCTATTATTCAGCAGCTATGAATCATGGGAGATCGAGCAGGGCGGGGAGGGGGGAGAGGAGAGAGGAAGAGAAGGAGGAAGAGAGAACAAAGATGGCGTTCTTTGTTTTTCCTTCGATATAAAACCTCCACAATTAAACACAATATTAATAATAATTATAATAATAATAATAAACTAGAAAGCCTTTAAAGAAAGAAAGAAAGAGGTTGTAGAGGGTCGATGAAGATGAAGATGAAGGCTTTTTGATGGAGCTGTAGATGTGAATTAGAGCGACAGACAGAAGCAGCACGCTGGGGTGACACCCTGGTCTCTGGACTACAACTCCCAGAAAGCACCTGGGGTCCAAATAAAATATATGAAAAACCATCTTGTGCTTCTTAACGAGACGAACAGGAAACGTGTTTTATTTCCTTCAAGTTATTAATAAACTCCTCCCGGAGGAGGAGGAGCGTATCCATGGCAACAAGCATCACCCAATGGAACGCTCAGGAAACAAAATGGAGTCTGAGGAGAGGAAGGAAGGAAGGAAGGAAGGAAGGAAGGAAGGAAGGAAGGAAGGTGGACACTGAGGTGTGCGTCATGAGGAGAAGCTAAATGTTGTGTCTCTAAACTCCTCTCTCTCTCTCTCTCTCTCTCTCTCTCTCTCTCTCTCTCTCTCTCTCTCTCTCTCTCTCTCTCTCTCTCTCTCTCTCTCTCTCTCTCTCTCTCTCTCTCTCTCTCTCTCTCGACTCTGGAGAAAAGGAAGAGTTTCCTGTTCTCCACAGGATGCGAGCGGCCGCTCTTCATCTCTCCATCCTCCTCCTCCTCCACTAGGAGATTTTGCAGTTGTTGCAGCCGCTCTTCATCTCTCCCTCCTCCTCCTCTTCCTCCTCCACTAGGAGATCTTGCAGTTGTTGCGGCTGCAGTTCTGCGGCGGGCTCTGCGGCGGCCGGATGGACTTGGAGCGCTTGAGGCTGTTGCCCTTGGCGGCGGCGGCGCCGGCCAGCGAGTAGGAGCGTCCGTGCATCATGACGGCGTTCATGCCGTTGGCCATGCTGAAGGACTTCAGGTGGGACTTGATGGCCACCGGCAGCGGCAGCTTGTCGATGAGGTGCACCGGCGTGCACGACACGATGGCCCGGCAGCACAGGTCCTGCAGGCTGAACACTGGGGGAGGGGCCGGGGAGGAGCCAGAGGGGGAGGAGGAGCCAGAGAGGGAGGAGTCAGAGGGGGAGGAGTCACATAGGGAGGAGTCAGGTGTTTAGAACAAATGTACAACATGTTGACAATATTTAAGAAATGTACCACATGTGTTACGTATATTTTTGGAATATTTTTCATACATTTTTCACATATTCATCAAATATCTTTCACCAATTAGTTTTTCACATATTTCTGATATTTATCAATTAAAAATTATATATATATATATATATATATATATGTATATATATATATATATATATATAATTTTAAAAAAACAGTTATTATTTTTTTTCTGCCATTTAGACATTTTACAGATATTTAGGATTTTTTTTTTCAAATCTATTTTTCCACTTTTTTTAAAAATCTTTTTTAAATCTTATCTATATTTTTCAAATCATTTGAATAGTTTTCTGATTCTTTCCAGTATGTCGGTGAGCTGTGCAGAAACCTCTCCGCGAGGGTTCTTCCCTGCAGGAGGTGCGCTCCAGAGGTTCTGGTCCTCACCCCGGTTGGGCTTCCAGAACTTCTCCATGCCGTGCCGCATCAGCACGATGCGCGACAGCTCCGTGAACGACTCGATGACGTTGAAGTTGCACAGCGGGCTGACCTCGAAGAACGTCATGCCGTTCTTCTCGGCGTAGGCGCGCGCCTGCTCCGTGGGAACCTGCCGCTTGAAGGCCAGGTGCAGCCGGTTACCCACCAGGATGCGCGGCACGCCCGGAGCATGCTGGGAAATAAACAAGAGACAGAGGAATTAAGAAGAAGAAGAAGAAGAAGAGAGAAAAGACTCTCTTCATCCCACGACAGACTGTCTGCTCTCACCTCGTCGATCTCTCTGATCCAGCGGTCGATGCCGTCAAACGACCAGCGGTTGGTGATGTCGTACACCAGCAGGATGCCCTGAGACACACAACACAACGTCACGTCCACGAGATACACAACACAACACAACGTCCACAGAGCGGCGGCGCACACGAGGCCAGTCGGGTTCGAGCAGGCGGCGTTCTCACCTGAGCGCCGCGCGAGTACGAGCGGAAGATGGTGCAGAACCTGCCCTGACCCGACGTGTCCCTGTAGAGGGGAGAGAGAGAGAGAGAGAGAGAGAGAGAGAGAGGAGAGAGAGAGAGAGAGAGAGAGAGAGAGAGAGAGGAGGGGAGAGAGAGAGAGAGAGAGAGAGAGAGAGAGAGAGAGAGAGAGAGAGAGAGAGAGAGAGAGGGAGAGAGAGAGAAGTGACGCTGCAGAAGGGTCACAGGCTCTGCAATAGTGTGTGTGTGTGTGTGTGTGTGTGTGTACCAGAGCTCCAGCTTCACTCTCCTCCCGTCCAGAAGGATGGTCGTGGTTTTATAGTCGATACCTAGAAAGAGAGAGAGAGAGAGAGAGAGAGAGAGAGAGAGAGAGAGAGAGAGAGAGAAAGAGAGAGAGAGAGAGAGAGAGATCAGCTAAATGACACATACATAAGTGTACATCTTTACCCACAATGCACTGCACAGAACTGCGATTGTCTTCCAGAGAATATGACGATCATGTTTACGGGCGACAACAAGAGATGTTTCTGACTCTGAAGACATATTTTTATATATTTAATATATGTTTGATGTCAGTGAGGGTTCAATGAGGCGTCGCTACATATATAATAACATAACAGATATAATATTCATTCATTACACTCTGGGGTCGTCGTGACTCTTTCATTTATGTTGCTGCTTTAGAAAACTTTACACTAGAATTTATATTTCTGATCATTTTCAAGATTTCCTTCACACGCTGCTGGTGTAAGATTAATTATTTTATACTATTCAGCTCATTTATGTCTTTATTCTTCATGTGTGAGTCATCACGTCATCACAATCAGCTGTTGAGCTGTTTCTCTGCAGCTCAGTGTGGCGTCTGTCCGGAGGAGATGACACCACAGCAGGAAGTGATGACACCACAGCAGGAAGTGATGACACCACAGCAGGAAGTGATGACACCACAGCAGGAAGTGATGACACCACAGCAGGAAGTGATGACATCACAGCAGGAAGTGATGACACCACAGCAGGAAGTGAGAGTCCTCGTGTTCGGCCTGAAGAACAGAACAAACCCGTCTCCTCCGCCGCCACGGAGGCCCACACTGGTGAACCATCTTCACTGGGGACCATGCAGCTTCAACACATGAAGCACAGACTTCTATACAACCAGAGGAGTCGCCCCCTGGTGGTCAGGAGAGAGAATGCAGCTTCAACACATGAAGCACAGACTTCTATACAACCAGAGGAGTCGCCCCCTGGTGGTCAGGAGAGAGAATGCAGCTTCAACACATGAAGCACAGACTTCTATACAACCAGAGGAGTCGCCCCTGGTGGTCAGGAGAGAGAATGCAGCTCTAACACATGAAGCATAGACTTCTATACAACCAGAGGAGTCGCCCCCTGGTGGTCAGGAGAGAGAATGCAGCTCTAACACATGAAGCACAGACTTCTATACAACCAGAGGAGTCGCCCCTGGTGGTCAGGAGAGAGAATGCAGCTTCAACACATGAAGCACAGACTTCTATACAACCAGAGGAGTCTCCCCCTGGTGGTCAGGAGAGAGAATGCAGCTCTAACACATGAAGCACAGACTTCTATGCAACCAGAGGAGTCTCCCCCTGGTGGTCAGGAGAGAGAATGCAGTTCTAACACATGAAGCAGAGACTTCTATGCAACCAGAGGAGTCTCCCGTTACACACTCAGACTCCTGGGATAAAACACTGGCCTCTGGCCGCGTTGGCCTCTGGCAGGTAGAAGCTGCCGGCTAACGAAATTAGCAATATCTTCCAATTTTCCAGGCAGCAAAGTGCTGAGCTCGTGCTAAGCTAATTGAGTTAGAGAGAGTGCAGGACTTGGTAGCCAGCGCTGCTTCCTGCTCAGCCTCAGATAATCAATGGCTGCTCTGATGTGACGTCTGAGCTGCTGCTGCTATTCTGGGACTCGGCTTACTTTGTTGTTGTTCTTTTGGATGCGCTCAGAGCCGCGAGGACGCTTTACAAATATAAATGTTCAGCTTTCTGACTCGGAGAGGAGCTGAAGCTAACGCCGCGCAGCGCTTCCTGTAGCACCAGACGCTCCTCTTTGGGTTTAATATGTAAAATAAATGAACACCAGAGAGAAACATCTGCAGCAGAGGAGGCAACACAAGAATATGTGTGTGTGTGTGTGTGTGTGTGTGTGTGTGTGTGTGTGTGTGTGTGTGTGTGTGTGTGTGTGTGTGTGTGTGTGTGTGTGTCAGGAGGATTAGACCTTCCTCTCCCGGCATCAGGCTCCCGGGGGAACGACCCGTTGTTAGCGAGCACCGAACCAACCACAGAGTTCAGTCTCTCAGGCGGCTCTGGTAAATCATCATCATCATCATCATCACCATCATCCCCCAGAGCATCAGCTGGGGTTCATTACTGTGATGACAGACTGTCACACGCTCATTACCCAGAAAGCTCTGCTGCGTTCAGCCTCTGTGGGCGACATCACACATTCATCTGCTGGAATGCTCCTCAGGAGGTTTGTGGTTATTATGCATATCAACACTATATATAAATATATATATATGAATAGATAGATAGATAGATAGATAGATAGATAGATAGATAGATAGATAGATAGATAGATAGATAGATAGATTGGGGGTTCTCATGGTGTCTGTCAGCGCTCTGATCAGCAGCAACACTTCTGATCAATAACGCTCTCAGAGGAGGAGTAGTCACCGACCGGCTCCAAGAGAAACCAGGAGCCAATCACAGCCCAGGACGAGCCGACCAATCACAGCCCAGGACGAGCCGACCAATCACAGCCCAGGACGAGCCGACCAATCACAGCTGCTCCTGTGTCCTGGTTCTCTGCTCTTGAAGCTTGAAGCGGCTCCTGAGAGCTCAAACCTCTTCTGCTGCGCTCATATTTAATGACTTTAATGACTCGTCTGATCTCCAGCGGTCCTTTTGGTCCCAGACAGTAATGTGCCATTACATCCCATAATAAGAGGACAACAACAACTCATCCCAGAGCCATTCATCTGCAGACTTTTACCATTTATCATTTGTTTAGAAAATGTCAGAACAGAAAAACAATGAGACGTTTTCTTTCTTTCATTATTATTATTAATCTGACAACGTTTTGTCTCTAAATGTTGAGAAAAGCAGAAATAGTTCATCAGTCGAGACGACGTCTTTAAATACCAACAGTCCTGAAACACACATCCACATCTACTCCATGTTTATGAGTAGAGAGTTTGATTTATTCACCCTTTCATTATCTAAATACTTGCTGATCGACTCATCAAATCTTTTCACCCCGAAAATCAGATATGTGAAAACACATTTCAAACCCTTTCAGATCACAACCTCCTACATTATACACACATTCATGAGCCATTAAAAACATCACGACACCAGGAAGTCAACCCGCCTTAAAGCAGACGAAGAATTAAAACAAAATCCCCGCTGAGTGAATAAAGTGTCGGCCTCCTGTAAGTGAGTGTGTGTGTGTGTGTGTGTGTGTGTGTGTGTGTGTGTGTGTGTGTAGAAACGGCCGAACGCCGACAGGAAGCAGGATTCCTGAGGCGCGCTGGTTCTGCTGACTCGTGTATATTTCCTGACATGACACACTGAGGGCAGCATCGATCTGTGGAGCGAATACCTCACCACTTCACGCTTCACCTCTCAGACGCTGGAAGGTGGTCCGATGCCGCGTCACAAACCCGACCAGCAGAGACACAGAAGTACCGGTGACCAACATGTACACAGCAACTACACTGCTGCTCACATTTCAGAGCCTCGTTCTTCTTCTGTGCAGCCGCTGCACTTCATGTCAATGCATCAGGATCACCTGCAGGCCACTGAGTTAAGTTGAGTTAAGTTAAGTTAAGTTAAGGAGGAAGTAAGGCACCACCAACAGGATGGAGCTCACGCTGAAGTGTTTTCTGTGTGTAGGATTCATTTGGAGAAGCCGTCACATGAAGTTTATGGGAACATAAACGAGGCTTTCTGTGGTATTTGTTCATGTATTATTTATTCATTCAGGCTGTAAATCATTTAAAGAAATAAAAACAGAAAACAGTGAAGTAACAACAAAGCAAACCTCTGGGAGCAGAAGTAATGTGTTATTTATAACCACCAAGCATGTCCACTAGATATAGAACTATATATATATATATATATATATATATATATATATATATATATATATATATATATATATATATATATATATATATACACACACAGTTGTCACTACCATACCATGAAAACAAAAGCTTAAACAATTCACCTCAATGAGCTGAAACAACCTAATAGCGTTGGTGTTTGGTCCCTTTAGAGGTTTAATTCTTTCGGGCTTCACTTTGATGGACTGTGTGAGTCTGTGTGAGTCTGTGTGTGTATGTGTGGGTCCATGTGTGTGCCGCTGACCTCCAGCTCACTAAAGCTCCTCCAGCAGGAAGCGTTAAACTGGTTGTGTTACTCTGAAGTAACAACACAGCCGACTCGGCGATAACATCCTGGATGTATTGGACCAACTCAAACCACACACACACTCCTCATGGGTCTGAGTAAGCAGCCTGCACTCACACACACGAGTACACAACACTTCCTGTATTGCTTTTAAAGGAGGAACCGTGTCATTGAGGTGTTACTGTGTGTGTACAGTGTGTGTACAGTGTGTGTACAGTGTGTTTACTGTGTGTGTAAACTCTATTGTCCCGTCGGCAGCAGGACTACAATGCAGGACAGAGAGACTCACCAGCCGCTCACTGAGCTGTGTGTGTCCTCCACTGTGTCCACGCAGCAAAATGCACATCTAGTACGTTCAAGGCCTTTCTCAGGAGCGAGCATGATGTAACACAAGGAGCTCATCATCATCATCATCATCATCATCACCTCAAGCAGGACAGTAACTCACCGCTGCTGTACGCGTAAGGGGACTCGGCTGATCCGTCCTGCAGGCTGTCCAGGATCTCTCCTTTGCCCACGTCGCTGTCTCCCACCAGCAGGAACTTGAGCAGGTAGTCGTAGCTCTTCACCGGGCTGCCCTGGCTCACCATGCTGTCTCCCATCGGAGCGCACAGGGTCGCCTCCACTCACTCAACCGCAGCGCTGGCTTTTAGCCCATGAACGTGCTTAAAAAAGGGGTGAGTCCACCAGCTTTAAAAAGTCCTCCAGAAAAAGGCAGCGCTAAGAAGGGCCAGACTAGTTGATCAACCAGCTGGAGGGCAACCACGTGGTTCTGAAGGAGCAACGCATCCTTATTGATGAAAGCAAGAATTAGAATAGTTTGCTCAGTCAGAGGAACTTTGAACTAACGTAAACAAATGGTGTTTGTCTTTCAAGCGGATGAGTGGCAGCTTATAAATACGTTTAACCACAACGTGACGATGAATTCCCTTCTTGAGCCATAAAAACACGATATATTAGAATATATCAAAGAGTAGAAGCGTCGGAGTGTAACTGGAGCTGCATCCGGACAGGATGCCTCTGGGCTGCAAAAAGTCTACGAAGGGAAGAAAAACATGCTCATTGTTCAGTATCAGAATTATTAAAAGACACTTCTGCCAGTGTTAGGAGCAGATATCTGCGCTGACATATGTTTTCTAGCCAGCAAACGCGCTTCTGCTACCTTTTTGTTCCCGTTTAGGAGAGAAAGCTCTCAGGGGAACAACAAGCTAGCCGACTAGCTTAGCTGTTAGCACCGAAGCTAACGCTGGCATCAGACTCGCTAGTTATTAAAGACACACGTCACTGGTCGCGCGTTACGCTCCGGTTATAACAACCTTAATAACGACCCGTATCAGCCCACGTCCCGCTGGATATAAACTGTGCAGACCGACGCTAACTTAGCTCAACTTCAACCCACGTCTGCGTAGCTTTCAGGCCGCTTTCGGGGGTCTTTCTTTAGTCCGGGGTGACAAAGATTCCCGTAACCTCACTGCGTTTTTGTTATCCAGAAAACACCGAAATCTGCAGAGGGGATCAGAAGCTCGCGTCGCTTTTAAGTCCAGTCCAAATCTCCGTGGGAGTACTCAGCAATCTCAGTCCGTGATTTGTCCATTTTCCTCCATCGCATTGAACCATAATCACAGCTGTGACTCTTCGTGCCGCGTAACGACGCAGACTGCGCCGCTGACAGATCGCGCTACTCGACCGCACTCTCTTGGTTCCCGCCCTCTCACTACAAGCCCCGCCTTTCCGCGCAGCCGATTGGACGCCATTTCCGCGGTCGCTTCCGCGGGGGGGAACCCATTGGCTGAGCAGAGACGTCCGTCAAAGCCCGCTGTCAACAACACGCAGATGGTGAGGGGGAACGTGCACAACAAAGATGATTCATTTATGTTTATGAATACAAGCAGAACAATGGAAATAACGCGTGAAAAACATGATTACATTAAAGAGAAGACACGTTATTTTGTTCAGGGTACAATTCTGACATTTTAAGAGGGCCTTTAGCTAAATTAAAGACACAATATTTGGTGATTTTGGACAACACATGGACGCATCACTTATTATTATGCATTAATATAGACAAGAAAATACATATTGTGAACATTATTTCATATTATTATCAAACGTATATCCTTCTATTCCAAGAGGGACTACAGAATACATTGTGTATTTTTTAATTAGTTTCAGTCAATAAAATAATACATTAGTTTCATATTAACTGATCTAATGGAGCCGACAGTTATATTTACCCTTCCCTTCCTTTTACTTTCACTCACTCCTCTAACCCGTTTTTATACCGCTCCCTGTGGTTTGATGGAGAGAAACTGCCGCCACATTAGTAACACTGTGTGTGTGATGCTTCTGAGTCAAAGCTGTTGTTGTAACATCGTGAGTCACCGCTGACAGCAGAAGAAGCTCAGAGGACCAACACCGACGTAAACATCACCAGAGAGGTGGATGGAAGAGACAACTTGAATGAGATCATAAAGATCATAAAAATCCTGTCAAGAGGAGCTTGCAGAGTCGCATCAATTGATCGTTTATTAGTTAGTTATCGCCCATAAAATGAAAACATTCTCCAGTAGAAGATATGATCTCACATGTAAAGCAACGAGGGAGATCTACTCTATACAGAATATACAACATCTATATCTCTAGTACACAAAAGGCTCTGACAGGTCACAGCTATACGTTTAGATCTGGTATTTTATCAAAGATGAATCTATTAGGAAAGTAGTTATTCAATTACCATACGATTAAAAAATGACCCGACTGATATTTAAAATCCAATTTATCACAAATAAAAAGTTCTGATACAGATGAATGAATCTTCCACACAGGACGCTGCTCGTGACCTGAAGCTTTGAGTCAAACTACATCTACACAACATTCAAGCTGTCACAACTAATTATAGGTAGCCAAGTGCTTTTATTCTGAAAAGCTGCTTAGAGCCGAGTGTTACCCCTCTTAATTAATTGCTTTATGGGGCATTATGATAAAAATAAAGACATTAAATCTGAGAATTTGCGACACCAAGACGCTGAGAAACGAGGTCACGACCTCCCGCCTGGTCAGAACAGAAACGAGGTCACAGAGAAGTCGACCTCTGACCTCTTGGTTCATTAATCCCTGCTTGCTGTCAGCCATCTGCTGGAAGCTTTCTTATATTTAGCAAATGAATTCTGCAGTTACAGCCAGACGCGTGTTTTAAGAGGTCGTTTCTGACACCAGAAGAAAAGCTCCCAAAAAATGAGATTATATTATTATCAGTTTACAAAGAAAAGCCTTGTTTGAAAAGAAGAGAGGAATATTAAATAGATTTTTATTAAACGATGAAGGAACATTTAGTTTGAAACGATAAACAAAAAGGAGAATTCACATTCAACAGTTTAAACTGTAAATACATCATCGGATTAAAACATCACTTTCATCTCTGATTGGCCGCGGCGTGGTTAGCTTAGCTTAGCACAAAAACTGTAAAAATCTTCCTCGGTTCAGGTTTCTACATCAGTGTTACATTTAAGGAGAGGTCGGTTGTTATGAAGACTCAATAAAGGACAATATTTAACTAAAATAACATTAATTGGCACATAACAAGTTACTTAAAAAACACACAAAAGCTGACGTTCACACTGTTGTAAAGATTTTGTCAACATCGCAACAGGAAGAAGACGACCGTTCACTTCCTGGTTAGAAGAAAAATGACGACAAATGAACTTAAATCAAAACACAAATCATTTAATTGAACTAAAACTATTAAGGATTTAAACACAAAATATAAAGAAATAATTAAAAAACTGTATCATTTGACTCTTATTAATACTTTAATAATATAAACTCTAGAAGACTATCGACATGATCAGTGCAGGTAATGAATGAATACCTGATTTCTGAGTGGCATCCAGCCATGTGATCCAGGCTCTCAAAGAAACTAGTTTAAGAGCAAATTACATTTTCACACTAAAGATTTAGTCAGTTCACTGATTTGACGACTATTAATCATGTTGTTTATGTCACATGAGATCAGATCACAGTTCTTACCACAGCGGGACGTGACTACTCGCTGGTTTTAGGTCGCTCTGAAACATTTGAAGTTCTTCTTCCTGAAGCCGATCAGATGAAAAGTGTTTCTGTTCTTCTGTCTGACAGCAGCGCGTCGGCTCGACTGCATCCAGTCACTTTCCTGCTGGCTCTCAGTCCGTCTTGGTGCTCTTGTGCCTCCAGGGGTAAACCAGCTCCCCCACAAACAGCTTCTGGACCAGAGCCGCCCACGAGTCTTTGGGGTAGCAGCTGTAGGTCGGCGTGCGGTACGTCTGCACCACGGAGCCGCACTTCAGGGGGTTGATCTGAAGAGGAGACGCCCAGACTCATGCGTTAGCCAGTTAGCGCTGCTGCTAGTTTTCGCTAGCTCCTCGCTAGCCCCCGACAACCATCAAAGTTAGCGGGACCTGTGCAGGCAGCGGGGAGCTAGCAGCAGCGCTAGCTTACGACAGTGGGGACACCCACCGAAGGTAGCAGCGGCTTGTAACTCAACTTTTACAGTATTTTGTATTTGTATGACAACTTCTCCTTCGAACTTCTGCATTTATTCAAGTTCATCACCCGAAACTATATTTTACAAGATCACATTTGAACGCATCACAATGCACCTTTGCTGAATACTTATTTTTACTGACTGGACCTTGAACGCATCATGATGTAACTGAATGGCACCTCCTACGTTAGCCATTAGCCGTTAGCCGTTAGCTGTTAGCGTTACCCAACTAATGGGACAGAATTTAGACGACAGAGAAACTAAAGGAAGCTGCTTTTGTTTGAGTAACAACAACAAGACTTTTGTCCCACATCCTTCAGAATAAAAGCCTCATTCCATAATGTTATGAAAGAAAAGGAGCAGGACTGCTCACCTCCATCAGCAGGTGCAGGGCCGTGCCCGGCTCCTCACACAGCACCCTGAACTTCACCCCCTCTGAGGAGCACAGCGATCACACAGAAGAGTTACCACTAAACACATTCACAGTGTACGAAACAACAAGATGTTTTGCAGTAAACATTCTCCTCTCAGGAACATGAAGCGGTGGACGAGTGAAGCACCTGCCAGGCGGTGCGGCCGCGTGAGGCGCAGCGCCACGGCGAACAGAGGGAAGGAGTTGATGAAGTCGATGCTGAGGTGCAGGACGCCCTGGAACAGAACCACCACCAGACGCAGCTGCAGCACACAGGGACACGCAGGCGTTAGAAACAAACACACCACCCATCCACCCAATCATCCATCCTTCCATCCATCCATCCCTCTCTCCCTCCCTCCCTCCATCCATCCCTCCATCCATCCCTCCCTCCATCCCTCCATCCTACCAGAGTGAACACCAGGTAGTAGAGCGCCGTGGTGGGAAGCAGGAACAGCAGCACGGTGAAGAGCAGCGTGCCGATGAAGAGCTGAGGGACACGGGAGAGAGTCAGAGCGTGTGTGTGCGTGTGTATGTGTGTGTGTGTGTGTGCGTGTGTGTGTGTGTGTGTGTCTGTGTGTGTGCGCGTGTGTGTCACCTGGTCCAGGTCGTAGCAGCAGGAGTCGACTCGTTGTCTCAAGACGTTCCACTTCTTCCCTCTGAAGAGCCTCCAGAGAGACGAGAGGCCGTAGAGCTTCAGACAGTACAACCTACACACACACACACACACACACACACACACACACACACACACACACACACACACACACAAATAACATTTAAAAGGGGAGCTTTTACTCTTTGGGGACAAATAATAACTAATAGAAACATTTGAGTGAGAAAAAAAAACTAAAACAGGTTTACGTATAATAATCACATATTAATGATATATTAATCATAATAATCATATAATAACCTTCCTACAGTTCATCCTCTAAAGAGGAAACCTCCACTGTGATCACAGAGCATATTTTTAGGTTCAGGCCGTAAAGATTTAATCATATTAAATATTTAATAGCATTAAATATTTAATAAGATGCTCGTGAATATAAAAAGCACAAAGAGCTGAAACATGCAGAGCTCATGTTCATCAGCAGCTTCCAGGGATCAGAGATCCTCCTCATGCAGGAGAAGAGTCCCAGCTATTGATCCTCTATCACCATCATCATCATCATCATCATCTACATGTGTAAACATGTGAAGACACGCCTCCACACGCCTCCACACGCCTCCACACGTGAAATATTGACGAGGTGACGCTAACACACTGTAATCTATTTTTAGATCTTGGCAGCAGGTTATTTATAGACCTCTGAAAGGAGCTGAAGACGTTTGAGCAGAAGAACGAGTTCAAGAAGCTCGAGACGTTTCTGACGTCCACGTCTCAGTGAAGCTTGTTAGCTTGTTAGCATGTTGCTAACTCCAGCTGAGGCTTCAGTTATAAAGACTTACATGATTTATTTATAGATTTATGAAAAGTCTTAATGTCTTGTTGAGCTCCAGAAGATGAAAACATGAATGAAGCAGCAGATCCTCAGAGAGGTGGTGAAGACGCCCCCTGCAGGTCATGAGAGGAACTCTCACATGAAGACTCACTTTACAGTAATAAACACAAAATAAAATTTATGCAATAAATAAAATAAATCATGTTTTTGCCCTGATTACATTGAATTAAATTACTTTAAACTTCTTGTATCTTTTACTTTACTACAGTAAAGTTTAAGTGACAGCAACACCTGATGGAGCGATGCAGTACTGTCATATCCTGCATGTGGTATTCACTGCAGAGTACTAAAGACTACTGCAGTACTCTGCGTACTGGCGGTCCTCACCTGGCGCCGTACACGTAGAAGCAGTAGATGTGGAAGGTGAGCAGGGCGACCATGTCCGACAGCAGCGAGAGGGCGAAGGTCAGGCCGAGGCACGCCGAGAGCCCGCCGTACCACAGGATGGCCTCCACACACGGGGCCAGCAGGTGGATGTAGCCTGAGGGGGTGTGGGGGGGGCGGGGGGGGGGATCAGGTGGGAGCTGAGCTCTGTGTTCTGTGTTCTGTGTTCTGTGTTCTGTGTTCTGCGTTCTGCGTTCTGCGTTCTGGACTCACTGATCCACAGGTGGATGTGGTAGAGGAAGAAGCGGCCCAGCACCTGGTCCAGAGCGCGGTTCATCTTCAGGCCAGCAGGAGCTCCCATCAGCCACTGCAGCAGCTCCTCCAGCTGCTTCGCCACATGCTGAGGAAGAGGAAGAGGGAGACGAAGAGGAGGGAGACAAGGAAGAGTGAGGCAAAGAAGCAGCTACAAATCAGCCGCATCACTGTGTGCTGACGACTACTTTATTAATCTAAACATATCTCAGTAACGTGTTGTTGTTGTTTTGATCGTGTTGTTGTTGTTGTTGTTATGAACCATACGTCGGCTGCAGGCACCAACGTGTTGGCCAACATCGAGATGTGGTCGTCTCTGTAGAGCCAGAACATGAGCAGCAGCCCCAGAGACACGTCCAGCAGCACGGACACCAGCAGGTTGGCCTTACTGAGGGGGGGCGGGGGGGGGGGGGGGGCAGGTAGAGAGAGAGAGAAAGAGAAAGGGGGGGGGGGGGGGGTCATCAGACGAACTACAACATTAATAGTTCATACATTAATAAACATGAACAGTGTTCAGAGCGTTCACCTCATGAGCGCCGTGTGTCCGGCGGCGCGCTCCGGCGAGCCGAGCGTCCTCATGTGGTCGGTTCGGTACCGCAGCTGAACGCACGAGGACAGCGAGCGCGACAGGAAGCGTAGCGGGAACAAGCTGAACACGCTGCAGAGGGAACGCAGAGGGGGAGGGGCTTAACGCCTCACAGAGAGAGAGACATATATATTTATATATTTGCATGTAGCGGCGCTCCCGGCTCCTCACCGGCCGCTGGAGGCCCAGGTCCAGATGGAGAGCAGCCAGCTGAGCAGCAGGCAGAGCGGCACCGAGCTCTGCTTCAGCAGCTCCACCACGATGCTCGCCTCGCGGCCAGACGACTGCCAGTGGGTCGACTTCAGGGGCCCGTCATCGTACCGGTCCAGGAAGAAGAGAGGAGCGCTGCCCGACACCGCCTGGAACACCTAGAGGAGGAAGAGGAGGAGGAGGAGGACGAGGTTGATTAAATAAATACATAAATAAATAAATGCATAATTCTCCTGCGTCTCCTACTTGTCTCAGCTCGGACGGCGGCTCCGTTTGGTCCTCCACGGGGTGAAGCTGAGAGAACATCACCTTCTTCTGCTCGTAGTGGACGAAGATCACCTTCTCCTCCTCCTCCTCCTCTTCATCACCTCCCTCAATCTTCTTCTTCGTCTCCCGCTGAACTAATTTTCCATCTGGCGATGACGAAGATAAAATCATCGTGAACTCCTGATGAAGCACTTGACACGAATAACAAAATAAACTACAAATAATTAAAAACTGTTGAACTGATCCCACATGAACCCAGTGGTTTCTGGTACCTCTACATGAACCCAGTGGTTTCTGGTACCTCTACATGAACCCAGTGGTTCCTGGTACCTCTACATGAACCCAGTGGGTTCTGGTACCTCTACATGAACCCAGTGGTTCCTGGTACCTCTACATGAACCTAGTGGTTCCCGGTCTGCGTACCCTGGCCGCGCTGCAGGACCCGGCAGCTGAAGCCCGTCTTGCCCAGCTGGCGGTGGACCTGCAGCCAGCGCTGCTGGGGGAAGATGGTGCTGAGATCCCGGAGGAAGCTCTCCATGCCCTCCTGGCCGTCTTTGGGTAAACTCCACGAGCCGAGCACCGACAGCTCCGCCCCGCTCTGGGCCTCCATCTGGGAGGAAGGACGAAGAGAAGCTTTGAGGAGAGGAGCTCCAGCACCGAAACGCACAGCAGATGTTCACAAAGTCACCAGATGTTCCTCTGAGAGCGAAAGGAGGTGGTTTGTGTCTGAAGACCCGTGTTGCTGCTCCGCACTCACCTGCTGGATGTACTGCTTCACCTGCCCGGGGATGAAGGGGTAGTGGATGACCGCTAGCACCACGGCGGACTCGTGACCGGAGATCCAGCGGCCGACCAGCAGGCCGCTGTCTGCCCGGTTGCAGCACTGCGGAAAGAAGACCTTGAGCACCATGATGCCCCTGAAGCCTCCAGCAGCTCTGAGAAAGAGGAGGAAGAGGAGGAGGAACAACAACACGCTCAGCTTCGTCTGCCTCTGCTGCATTTCTGCTGCTTTGTTTCACTGAAGACGAATATCTTTTAAAACAAAAGAGTTCCTGTCAATCTGCTGAACTTCTTTTAAGAGTTCAACATCTTTTCTCTGTCGATGTCGAACAAACTAACAAACAGACTTGTTTAAAGAACTGAAATGGAGACAATCTACACGTCTGATGACCGTGAAGACAATCTGTGTGTTACTGCCTCACGCAGCAAGGGAAAATAAATAAATAAACTTCCTCCAGAACCAGACGGAAGTACAATTTTTAAGCATTTGTATTTCCTTGATTCATTTATTTTTTCATTTACTTTACAGATTCAGATCAATTATACAAAATATAATAAACAAATACATTATGATTTAATATTATGGACATAGATAAGTACCATAGAAGATAAGCCCCACATGTACCAGCTTCAACATTACAATAACGTAAATGCAATTATTATTAGTATCCAATAATATAATGTTAAATAGTAATGTATATTACAGCAGAGTATTTCGATGTGGTATTAATACTTCTATTTAAGTAAAAGCACTTCTTCCTCAACTGGACACTCAAAACATCAAGAATATAAAAAACCTGTATAATAATTAAAAGGTTTAATAATTCTGTAAAATAACACCTGACTCAGGCCGAAACAAAGAGCGGGGCCTAGTTATTCATGAGAGATATTAACGTTCTCATGAGTGATTCACATGAAAGAGAGACGCGAGGATGAATATTAAAACTCGTGATTGTTCTCTGGAGTCCGGCGCGAGCCGGCTGACCTCCTTTCACGCCCTTCACGTATCGAGCGTCTGGCTCGTTGTTGTGGCAACACATGAAGCCCGCGGCGGCTATTGATGTCTGTCAGTCAGCGAAGACCGCAGCTTCGCTTTAGCGATGGAATTACCGGCAAAATACATTTAAATAAATAAACGATGACACAACATCAGGTTCACCGTTAACTGTGTGACAACGTTGTGAAGACCAGATACTTGTTTTAAAAGAATACATTTTTTTTTTTACCTTATTTAACACCGACAGAAGCTTTCGCAGTCCATTCGTAACGTCGAGGAGAGTTTAGCTCAAGTCGCCATCTTGTTTGTTGACAGTCCATCGCATAAAATGTCCGGTGAGAAACACAAAGCTCACGTCAGTTCCGGTCGAGTTGTATTTAAAATCCAACGATGTATGAAGAAATTACAGTTCAACAAAACTAATTACGAACGTTTTTTTTTTTTTTAATTTAAGGCTTTTTTGTAGTTGTCGACTCTCTCAAGTGTGTTTTTTTATTTATTTTTTAGCGTTATACGGAAGTTCTATTTAATCTTTCACAATAAAATCGTAGACTTCTGTGCCAAAAAGTGAGTCTCGGGACAGTTCCGGTGGTTTACTGACGGACACGTAACATAAACAAGTATTTATTTATGTTTGGACAAAACGATAAAAGGAGTCAAAATAAATATATTCTGTGTTAGTAAAAATTTGAAAAGTTAAAATCCTTTAATCCTACTTTGTCACTAATACATTAAATGCATTAAGCCCATACAGTAATCAATCATCACAATCTGAATAATTAGAACAAGACAATTGATTGAGCACTCATTTACAATACTACTACTAATAATACTATGTATTATGATAATAATAATATGCTTGTTACTCACCAGGAGTTGTTGCTGAATGAGGCGTCGGCCCAACAGTCAAGATATTTATCTCCTTCTGCGGTGACACAGCGAGAAAAGAGCGGGATGAAAACCTCCAACAGGTTAAAAAAACAACAGATTATTAACTTCACACCCGTAAAGTCTGAAATGTCATAGTTAGTACTGGGGGACGAAAATAGTTATTTTAGCTTTGTGTGTTGAAACAAATCATGAATATTTGTTTACTTTATTTATGAATGTACATACACATACATACAGATATACATACAATTATTGTGAAGAGGAAAGCGGAAAGAGAAGAGGAGAATAAAAAATGGCTGCCGTTTAATGTAGCGGGTTGTTTTACTTTTATAATTAACGGATCGGAGTTTTATTCTCAGTGTACAGGGTCGGCGCGAGATAAACCCTCGGTTACAAGATATATACATATTTTTTTTAGGAATAGAGTGTTGTTA
Source organism: Clinocottus analis (assembly GCF_023055335.1). Classification (NCBI taxonomy): domain Eukaryota; kingdom Metazoa; phylum Chordata; class Actinopteri; order Perciformes; family Cottidae; genus Clinocottus; species Clinocottus analis. Next base: position 18,142,956 of record NW_027175887.1, read on the forward strand.
ATTATACAGTTTATATTAAATATTCTAATTTGAATTTTTTAAAAAACGACCGAGTAGTGAAGGTCCACTGAGAAACCGTCGCGTTGCCTTGTGGGTAACCAGGAAGTAAACACCAACACGTTGACCATGGAGCAGTCGGAGCGGAGCCGAGCGTCGGACAGCAGAAGAGCGGACAGGAAGGACGTCTTGCGGGACTTCCAGGTGTCTTTCTTCGCGATGAGTCGTCTGGTTTCATTTCCGTGGAGCGTGAGTATCAGCGGACACTATTTATGTGACGTCAGACCAAACCTCATTCACATTTTTGTATCTTCGTGATTTTCTCTCAAGCGGCATAAAATGCGCGGCGTCCGAATATGATTCATAATGTTTCACAGGTCAGAGGATTCTCCCGCGAAGTTCGGCCCATTTGTCTTCACTGTGTTCATTTTTATTTCATTTTATTGAACATTTATCTGCAAAATATAATGAAAAAGGGGATGCTTTTTTTTAAAGATGATTTGTTTAAAATGTCTATTTTTATGCTTTAATTCAGCAGTTACGTACACAAACAATAGTGTAAAATAATTAAAAAATATATATCCATTAGGAATATATATATATATATATATATATATATATATATATATATATATATATATATATATGTATTTGTCTTTTCATCACAATTGATTAATATGTATATGATCGATATCAAGTAATTATTATTTTAGTCAAAATGTTGATAAAAGGTGAAATTAAAATTGTGAGATTAAATTCATGATTCTGTGAAAAACATTAAGATTTCTGACTTTTATGAATAAACAGTTTAACTAAAACACATTTTTAAACGGCTTCGTCATTTCTATCTGACAACTTCTCCATTTCAGTTTTTAGAAAAGGATCTTGAAGGCAACACATCGTCAGCTCTGCTGTCAGACATCCTGCAGCAGGTGAGCGTCTCTCTCACACACACACACACACACACACACACACACACACACACACACACACACACACACACACACACACACACACACACACACACACACACACACGATCAGGAGCCGATATGACGTCACGACGATCATCAATAAGTGAATCTCTCGTGTGTGTCAGACGTGTCGTCACTCTCTGTGCCGGAAGTTTCCGCCGTCGGTCCGATACCGGAAGCTGTTCCTCTCCGAGCTCATCAGACGGGTTGGTGGTGTTTATGTTAATTAAAGGAAGAATCAGTAAGACCGATATTCTCATTAGTTTAAAAGCAGTTGTTGATTTCCAGGAAAACTCATTTTAAAAGAACCAAAGTGAATTCCTCAGTCGGTTATTTATGTTTGTTACTAACTAACAATATTACTTTTCACTCATGTAAAACTCATGTAAATGTGGTTAAAAGTCATGTAAATGTGGTTAAAAGTCATGTAAATGTGGTTAAAAGTCATGTAAATGCGCTGTAAAAGTCTCCCGTGAGGTCATGACAGTCACGCCCCTCCCTCGCGTCCCTCAGCAGGAGGCGGCGGGCTGCGACCCGCTGGACGCGCTGTACGACTCTCTGGCTGAAGTGGTCGGCGCCGGAGACCCGACCGAGTGCTTCAAGAGCTACTTGCTGGTACCGGACCCGTTTTCCATCGGCGCCGCGTGAACAAAGTTGTTGTTGTTCTCTGTGTTGTTGTTGTTGTCGTGACGACGTGCGGGTGTCTTGCAGCCCGGCGGCGAGCCGGTCAGCCTGCTGGAGAGCGTCTCTCTGATCTCAGAGGGAACCACCGGCCTGGTGACGTGGGACGCCGCTCTGCACCTGGCCGAGTGGGCCCTGGACCACCGGCACACCTTCACCGGCAGGTACCAGAACCACTAGGACCCAGAAACTAGAACCCCAGAAACTAGAACCCCTAGAAAACGAGCGGCCGGCCACCCGGTGGCAGACTTCGCTCATGGCGGCGTTCTCGTCTCCCCACGGCAGGACGGTTCTGGAGCTGGGCAGCGGCTCGGGTCTGACCGGCATCGTTATCTGCCGCTCCTGCGGCCCGAGAAGATACGTGTTCAGCGACGGGCACCCGCGGGTGCTGCAGGCGCTGCGGGACAACGTGCGGCGGAACGGGCTGAGCGAGCGGTCCAGCGCCGAGGTCATCGTGGAGGAGATGGACTGGACCACGGCCACGGAGGACCAGATCGGCCGGATCGGAGCCGACGTCGTGATCGCTGCAGGTCAGAGTCCAGAGAGGACCAGGACTACACTGAGACTATAGAGGACCAGGACTACACTGAGACTAGAGAGGACCAGGACTACACTGAGACTATAGAGGACCAGGACTACACTGAGACTATAGAGGACCAGGACTACACTGAGACTATAGAGGACCAGGACTACACTGAGACTAGAGAGGACCAGGACTACACTGAGACTAGAGAGGACCAGGACTACACTGAGACTATAGAGGACCAGGACTACACTGAGACTATAGAGGACCAGGACTACACTGAGACTATAGAGGACCAGGACTACACTGAGACTATAGAGGACCAGGACTACACTGAGACTATAGAGGACCAGGACTACACTGAGACTATAGAGGACCAGGACTACACTGAGACTATAGAGTACCAGGACTACACTGAGACTATAGAGGACCAGGACTACACTGAGACTATAGAGGACCAGGACTACACTGAGACTATAGAGTACCAGGACTACACTGAGACTATAGAGGACCAGGACTACACTGAGACTATAGAGGACCAGGACTACACTGAGACTATAGAGGACCAGGACTAGTTGGAGGTCTACAGACCGTATGTTTCCTCCTCCGGTGCAGACGTGGTCTACGACCCGGCCGTGGTGGAGGGTCTGGTGGAGGTCCTGTCCAGGATCCTGAGGTCTTCGTCTCCGGAGGTCTTCGTCTGCTCCGCCATCAGGAACCCGGAGACGTACGCCGGCTTCAAGCGGCTCCTCGGTGAGAGAGAGCGGCGCTCTGCGAGGACGACCTGGACCGTCTGGTTCAGGTCGTCTGACTGAAACGTTTCTCTGTTTGTTCAGAAGCCGCCGGCGTGGCCCACCAGGTGGTCAGCGGCGCCGTCAGCCCGGTGTTCCCCTACAGCCGGGACGTCCGGATGGAAACGCTCAAGCTGTTCACGTGACGCGGACGCAGCCAATAAAGACTTCACTCACAAAACCTGCATCGTGTCAAAGTCCTTCTTCTACATTTACAAACGTGGATGAAGTGAGTGCAGCAGACGGTCCAACGTAAGAGCTCGTGCCTCTTCAGGGAGAGACAAACTGTTTCTTTCTCCATCCAAAATTGACGTAACTTTAGCCATTTAACGCTCTATGCGACTTCCGTTTCAGCTTTGTTTTTCTCATTCAAAGTAAAAGCACCGTATCTCAAAACAGGACACATTTTGCTTCACTGCATACAAAAACAACAGAACTTTAGAACACATATTGAGTTACTTACAGTCCGTAACTTAGTTATTAAATTAAAACAAGGCTTTGTAAAGCAGCACCAGTGTGTCCAGTATGTGTTAAACAACTTAGACCAGTTCAATCTGCTGGGAAGGGAATGTTTTATGTTTTTTTTTTTGGATACCTCATCATTTATAAACAAGCACAAATCCTCACCACAATGATCTGATATCAAAAGTTTCGGTATGTGATTAATAAACAGCACATTTATAAATAAAGAATATAATAATGATTAAATCCTTTCGTTTCAATGTACAGTATATGTATCTGTATTCTCTTATCTTTTATATAACTTCTCATGACCAAGAGAAGATCAACAAAAATATACATTTTATTATTTTATTTTAACGTCTTCACCGGAGTCGTGATTGTGCCAGATTGAGTCTAACTTCGTGGTTTTCCGTGTGCACCGCCCTCTGGCGTCCAGAATGCGTCACTGCAGATTTAAACGCTGTTAAAAGCGACGTGTTCAGAAAGTGAGGTTTCGCGCCCTCTGGTGGCCGAGGTCCGTCCCTACAGCTGGATTAAATAAAGTTACTTAGGTAAAGTTTTAATGGCTGAACAACAGTTTCCCTCAAACGTTATCTGTCGGAGGACGCGCACGCGTGGGCGTGTACGTGCGGGTCCCGGGTCCACTGGGTGCAGGAGGGCGGGCCTCGAGCGCGTTCACACGGCACCGCCTCCTCCCGAGCGCCGCAGAGCAGAAGAGCAGAAGAAGAAGAGAAGTCCTCCCGGTCCCGAGATGGCAGAGAAGAAGACAGAGAAGAAGAAAGCCGTGCTGCTCAACCTCTGGGGCGTCGCGGTCTCGCGCGGGCCTCGCGCGCTCCTGCCCGAGCTGGAGGAGCTGCACGCGCTGCCGCGGTAAGGACAGACGGTTATGCAATACATCGCTTGTGACGTGCGCGCGCATGTGTGTGTGTGAGAAAGAAAAAAACACATACGTGTATACTTATACACACATTAACATATAGAAGCATAGTGTGTGTATGTGTGTGTCCCTGAAGGTTTGACCTGTTACTTATCAACAGGTCAGGGGCGTGTCTTAACTGATGAAGGGGGCCTAGCTTAACATATAAGGGGGGGGGGCGTGTCTTATGAACAAAGAAGGGGGCGTGTCTTATGAACAAAGAAGGGGGCGTGTCTTAACAGGTAAGGCGTGTCTGCCCTGAAGCAGCTGCTGCATGAGGTGTAGGCGTTAAGTTATTACACCAGTTCACCTGAATAAGAACGTGAAATACAACTAAGACCAACTGCCATTACATGTCCTGCAACTGTGGCCTTTAATTAATATTATTTGACTTTATATATCTTCTGTTTCCTTTGAGCAAAACAAAACATTTCTTTCAGGAGCTTTGTCTCTGAAATATGATATTGCTTGTTTTCTTGAATCCTTTACTTTGAAAGTCTTCCTGTCCTTAACGTCGTTGTGTCTCTGGCCTCCAGCGGCTTCCTGTCCGGCGTGGCGTCCCTGAAGGACGGCGCGATGAGCCGGGCGGAGACGGGCCAGGTGACCTTTTCTCA
>NW_027175887.1:18152912-18172912 GCF_023055335.1 Clinocottus analis
TTCACAGTTTGATGATTTTAAAGGAATCAATAATAAATAATCTGAACAATTAAACTTTGGGATTCAGTCGATTGGTCTGGAAATGAAGATGAAAGTTGACGTGAAGAAACAATGAAAAAATAAAACCGTATAGTATATTAATAATTCAAACTCAAGTAGTTTAAAAGTTTATCTTTGGTTGAAATATTACAAAAGTTAAGCAGAGAAAATAAAATCCTAAAAACGGACCGAGATATTTTCAATTTCAAGAATGAAGTCGAAATATTTTTATAAAAAAGTTCTAATGTTACGTTAATATCCAGAGATTACGTTTTCCCTTAATCTCAGAACCTTCTTGACATCCGGAGAACAACGTCGCCCTCTTGTGGTCAGAACTAAACATCTCTGGTGTTTCATCAGATTCAGTTTTATGTGAAGCATAAAGTCTTTGAAGAGTCTTCACTGAAGGTTTGTTGACCGTTGGGTATAAAAGTTCCTCCAGCGTCATCGGCCTGTTCTCCTGCTCTCAACATATGAAGATCATGATGATCGCAGCAGAAACGTCTCTTCTTGTGAGTGATTCACATTCAAACTGAAGGGAAGGGGACCCGGGGAAGATCCATGAGGAACTCCCGGTTCACTTTTGCACATTTATTTCCACATGAAAGGAAGAAACTGTTCAGACTTCTTGACTCGTATCGGAGACAGGATGTGGAACTGTCATGAGACAGGATGTGGAACTGTCATGAGACAGGATGTGGAACTGTCATCAGACAGGATGTGGAACTGTCATCAGACAGGATGTGGAACTGTCGTGAGACAGGATGTGGAACTGTCATGAGACAGGATGTGGAACTGTCGTGAGACAGGATGTGGAACTGTCATCAGACAGGATGTGGAACTGTCGTGAGACAGGATGTGGAACTGTCGTGAGACAGGATGTGGAACTGTCATGAGACAGGATGTGGAACTGTCGTGAGACAGGATGTGGAACGTCGTGAGACAGGATGTGGAACTGTCGTGAGACAGGATGTGGAACTGTCGTGAGACAGGATGTGGAACGTCGTGAGACAGGATGTGGAACGTCACCTCGCGGCCCATCAGACCGTGGATGGCGGGCTTCAGCGCGTCGTGGAAGTCTCTGGCCGAGAGCGAGTCGTCCAGCATGTTGTTGACCTGCGGCTCATTGAGCCGTCACACGCCAGCCAATCAGGTGCTTCCTCCCAGCAGCTGCACGGCATCCAGGTTGACCTCCGACCTGAGAGCTCGGTGAGGATCTGAAAAACCTAATTATTGCTTTTATACAATAAACAAACATTCAGCTGAGTCATAAATGAGTCTGAAGTGGGTTCTAACTCCAAAATGGGTTCTAACTCCAAAATGGGTTTTAAGTCCAAAGTGTGTTTTATTTTCGATGCAGACTCATGGCTTAGTGGGTGGGGGCAGGTTTTTGGGGAGGTGGGGAAGGGGGAGGAGGAGGAGGGGGAGGAGGAGGGATGTCTGCATTGTCCCAGTCCATGAGGTGATCCTCATCAGAGTTGTAATCCACCTCCATCGGCTCCTCCGGTACCGGTTCTGTGGGGGCCATGGAGTTGGGCCTGCAAGAAAGCCAACGGTGACATCATGGCAGCAACGGGTTCTATTTATAGACTCTGACCCCTGGACCCTGTGGTGTCACCGACGCTTCAGAGGGACGACACCACCAACCACCCTGAGGGGTTCTGAGTCCAAAGCGGGTTCTGAGTCAAAAGTGGGTTCTGAGTCAAAAATGGGTTCTGAGTCAAAAACGGGTTCTGAGTCGAAAACGGGTTCTGAGTCGAAAGTGGGTTCTGAGTCAAAAACGGGTTCTGAGTCAAAAGTGGGTTCTGAGTCAAAATCGGGTTCTGAATTTGTGTTCTCCGGCCTTCTTCTCTTCTTCAGTAAGCCACTGCAGTACCTACCTGTTGTCAGGTGGGCGTGTCCTGAAGGTAGGCGTGTCTTATTAGAGGTAGGTGTGTCTTATTGAAGGTGGGCATGTGTTATTGGAGGTAGGCGTGTCTTATTGACAGTAGGCTTGTCTAATTGAAGGTAGGCGTGTCTTATTGGAGGTAGGCGTGTCTTATCAGAGGTAGGCGTGTCTTATTGAAGGTAGGTGTGTCTTATTGACAGTAGGCGTGTCTAATTGAAGGTAGGCGTGTCTTATTGGAGGTAGGCGTGTCTAATTGAAGGTAGGCGTGTCTTATTGGAGGTAGGCGTGTCTTATTGGAGGTAGGCGTGTCTTATTGGAGGTAGGCGTGTCTTATTGAAGGTAGGCGTGTCTTATTGAAGGTAGGCGTGTCTTATTGGAGGTAGGCGTGTCTTATTGGAGGTAGGCGTGTCTAATTGAAGGTAGGCGTGTCTTATTGGAGGTAGGCGTGTCTTATTAGAGGTAGGCGTGTCTTATTGAAGGTAGGTGTGTCTTATTGACAGTAGGCGTGTCTAATTGAAGGTAGGCGTGTCTTATTGGAGGTAGGCGTGTCTAATTGAAGGTAGGCGTGTCTTATTGGAGGTAGGCGTGTCTTATTGGAGGTAGGCGTGTCTTATTGGAGGTAGGCGTGTCTTATTGGAGGTAGGCGTGTCTAATTGAAGGTAGGCGTGTCTTATTGGAGGTAGGCGTGTCTAATTGAAGGTAGGCGTGTCTTATTGAAGGTGGGCGCAATTGTGGCTCAGTGGTTAGCATTCCAGTCTTTCAATCAGAGTGTTAGTGGTTAATGCTAATTTGTGTCGTTGTGTCCTTGAGCAAGGCACTTAACCCCGTTGCTGTGGCTACTGTGCACAGAGCAATAATGTAAGTCGCTTTGGATAAAAGCGTCAGCTAAATGAAATATTGAAGGAAACAAGAAGAAGAAGAAAAGACCACGCGCACACAGCGACAGCAATGTTTCACTATATTTATATTATATCATTAAATTCAACGTAGTACCTGAAACTAACCACACGGGGCAGGACGCCCTCAACACACGGTCCCAGCAAAGAGAGAAAAGACAGAGAAAGGCACAAAGAGTTCTGAAACCGAGAGAAGGACACTGAACACAACGGTGTGGAGCGCGAACACATGAGCAAAGAAAAGAGCGCAGGAGCCACCGGGGGGCGCTGTGGCGCGAAAGAAACAGGCAAGCTCCGAACTGAATGATGAAGACGATGATGACGACAGACACAGAAAAAGGCACAGGTAGAAAAAGTAGGTATTCTCATTGACATTTTCTGCTAGTTTTTTTTTTATTATTATTTTTTTATAACCCTTGATGAACGGAGGAAGAGGAGGAGAAGACAGCGTGAAAAGAGAGGAAGGAAACTGTAGCCTTGAGAACGAGGCCTTATAGCAAATATATATATACACACACATATTATAAATGTGTATATATATACACACACACACATATTTCCTTCTTTTTATCTAAGAAAAATAAAAATAAAAAGGCACAAACACAATCAATTACAAGATGGAGTCGGAACAAGTGTTACATCGAGTAAAAGAATACACAAAATTTAAAAAAGTGTCTTAAAAACAAATGGATGCTATTCTGACCGTCATCATTACTATTATTATTTCCATCAATAATTATTGTTATTGGTATCATCAATAATGTCTCTTTAGTGCCAGAGAGAAAGAGAGAGACGCGTTCCGAGTGTGACTGAGGTAAAACGGTTCCTGTCTGCTCGGGTTCGAGACCCAAAACGTTCCGTTTTGTGTGTCGAGGCCCGACGCACCAGAGTCCATTGACAAAACGCTCAATTTAACGCTGTTGTGTTGTTCTGAGGAACTGGTCCGCGCGAGAGGAACTCAACATGGCGGCAACTGATTATTATATTGGTTATCAATAAATCTGGAGCTTCATATTCAAGCTGCAGACGAACCCACTAAAATATTTTTAGACTTTTTGTTTTCGACTAAACAGAAGAAATGTTTGTTTTTTTACCCGAAAACAAAAGTCTAAAAAGATTCTAAATATACACAGAACGTAAAAGTATTCTCATTATTTATACATTTATTTACTTTAGAGTCTCATCACACACAAAATCGTTAAAATGGAGTCTGCAGAGACGAGCGCTCCGTACCGGAAACGGTGTTTTAGGACTACGGAAGCCCAGAGAGGCCAAAAAAATGAAACTAAAAGTCTCACCTGTGATTGTGACTTAGGACCAGGTGGAGAAATACTTTTCAAAATGACCTATTTTCTGTAGAAATGGGTGTTTTTCGTCGATTTAGTGTTTGTTGTAATACTTGTTTTGGCCACAAGAGGCAGCACCGCCGCCTGCTTTTCTTCTGTTATATCTATCAACTAATATTTTGATTTTTCTTCAGTTATTCAGTTCATTGTTTAACCTAGAAAATAATAAAAACACCTGTAAAAAAAATCCCATTTAGATATCTTTAAAAATATTAAATTTACAATAAAATAAAATGTAGAAAAGCAGAAAATATTCACATTTCTTTTAAGCATGAACCACGTTTGACACTTAAAAATAAAATAAACAAAAAAAAAAACTATCAACAAGTTGCAAATCCTGAATTTAAAGCAAACAGTGAAAATGCGAAATGTGCCGACTTTGTATTTAAAATATTTCAATCAGTTTAAAATCACTTCGGTGACATCGTGGTGCGTTCAGGCTCCTCTGTGAACACGAGTACCGACTGAATGTAGAGGATGACTTCTCATGATGCGTTCAGGTGTAATCTAGTAAAATGTAGTGTTGGTGATGAACTAGAATAAACACCAAGAACGACTATAAACATAATATTATTGTTATTTACTTACTTTAATTGTGTTTTCATGAACATCTATAGATTATTAATGTTTGGTCGTTTAAAGTGACTTCAGAGAGGTTGAAATGATTTTTGGGACGATGGTGAAAAATAAAAGGACCAGCTGCTACGACAACAAAAACAAAACAATAATTCACGAAAAAAACAACAACAACAGGAAGTAATCCGAACCGGCCGACAAGGATCGAAAAAAATGAAAAAGAAAAAGTGATATTTTTCCACCTGATCCGGAAAACTGACGTTGAATTTCTAACTAACTCTTGTTGGTTTGTTTGTTGTTGTCCTGTGTGTCACACACACACACACACACGCACACACACACACACACACACACGCACACACACACACGCACACACACACACACACACACACGCACAGGCGTTTGGCCCCTCGGGGCCTCCGTAGCGCAGACGGGTGGCTGAGGTATCAACACCGAGCTTATCCACGACAACAAAGACATCAAAGAAACAGAAATGTACCGCGAGTTAGTGTTGTGACGGCGCTCCTCTCTCTCTGGGTTAGTGTTAGTACTTTAACTCCTCCTCCTCCTCCTCCTCTTCCTCCTGCTCCTCTTCCTCCTCCTGCTCATCCTCCTCCTCCTCGCTAACAAAATAAAAATACTGGTTATGAATGGCTTTGATGTCGCCGCCTCATTCGATCTCACGTCCGCTCACACACACACACACACACACACACAGTCAAACACAAACACACATACACACTCCTCCTCCTCCTCCTCCCTTCATCAGAAGAAGGAGTACTGGTTGTCGATGGCTCGTGGCGCCCTCGCTCCCTCCCTCTCTTCTCCCTCCACAGCTTCGAGTTGGCGTAGAGGAGTGTCCTCCCAGTCGTCGCCTCCTCCTTCACCTCCTCCTTCTCCTCCTCCTCCTCCTCCTGCTGCTGCTGCTGCTGCTGCTGCTCCTCCTCCTCCTCCTGCTGCTGCTCCTCCTGCTGCTGCTGTTGCTCCTCCTCCTGCTCCTCCTCCTGGCGGCGGTGGAGGAGGCGGCATCATGGCCGCCGCCTCCTCCTCCTCGTCTCGTCGCTCTTGGGGAGGAGTCGGCGGCGGCGGGCGGCCCGGCGGCAGCGGAGGAGGCGGCGGCTGAGGGGGGCTACGGGGTCTGCTGGTCAAGTCTGCAGGGGCGGAAACGAGGCGAGAGAGAGAGGGACGGAGGAAAAGGGAGGGAGGGAGGGAAGGAGGGAGGAAGAGAGAGGGAGGAAGAGGTGGAAAGTGTAAATAGAGGAAGGAGGGAGAAGGAAATAAAGACAAAGGTGAAGTGAAGGAGTGAAGTGAGGAGTCGGAGGAGAGAAGGAGAGAAAGTGAGCGACGGTTAGGAGGAGAAGTCTGTGGTGATGGAGTCCATGGTAGTCATGGAGACGGTCCACTTCAAGGAGCACACACACACACACACACACGCACACACACACACACACACACACGCACGCACACACACACACACACACACACACACACACACACACACACACACACACACACACACACACACACACACACACACACACACACACACACACACACACACACACACACACAGTCTGTCTCTCTCTCTCAGAGTCTCTCCCTCAGAGTCTGGTCTCACTTACACACAGTCAGAGATGGGGGTTGATGGAGAGTCGGGATGGCGCGTGGTGATGACATCACAGACTGTGGGCCGGCTGCCTGCCCTGTCCCGGCCTGCAAGGGATGAGCCAACGGACACAACAGAGGTCAGAGACAGAGGTCAAAGGTCAGAGCTGCAGCGGAGCGTCAGCGTCTACAGTGAAGTTACTTTCTGTTCCCGACACTTAACACCGACCGCGATATCACACCATTAAGATGACAACTGTGACCAGATTATGAATCTAGCAGCGGGTCGCGTAAACATCATTTTGTGTTTGGATTCTGGGTTAAAGCCGTCGCCATCTTGATTTTTTTTCTGAATGTCGCCATCTTGTTTTTTTTCTCAATGTCTCCATTTTGTTTTTTTCTTAATGTCGCTATCTTTTTTTTCTCTTCTCAACATCACCATCTTGTTTTGTTTTTTTAACGCCGCCATCTTGTTTTTTTTTAACGTCGCCATCTTGTTTTTTTTGCCTGAGTAATGATGATGAAGAGATTTGTTTGAGACGCGTTACGAGCCGCGACGTTCACGTTAACCGATTTCCTGTTTCTCTTTTTCGTGTGTTTTTGTTGTCGGCGGAGTGCGCTCCGTACCTGGCTGCCGCACGGCGGTGGCGCCCACGAAGCTGATGAGTGTGACGTCGGAGGCGCCGCCGGACTCCAGCGGGATCGGGTGCACCCGGAAGTGCTCCAACATGTCGAAGATGGACTGGAACCAGAGGTGCTGCACCCGACACTGGCCGTCCTCGTTCAGGGACAAACGGAGGTGCTGAGGACAGAACATACAGGATATAAATATATTATATATTATATACAACCAGAGGAGTCGCCCCCTGGTGGTCAGGAGAGAGAATGCAGCTTTAACACATGAAGCATAGACTTCTATACAACCAGAGGAGTCGCCCCCTGGTGGTCAGGAGAGAGAATGCAGCTTTAACACATGAAGCATAGACTTCTATACAACCAGAGGAGTCACCCCCTGGTGGTCAGGAGAGAGAATGCAGCTTTAACACATGAAGCATAGACTTCTATACAACCAGAGGAGTCACCCCCTGGTGGTCAGGAGAGAGAATGCAGCTTTAACACATGAAGCATAGACTTCTATACAACCAGAGGGAGGAGTTAGCTCCTGGACTCACCTTGGCCTTGCCCTGGAAGTTGAAGGTGAGGACGTATTCTCCGCGCCGCGTCTCGCTCTGGCGAACCAGGAAGACGCCGTGGCTCGCCGGGCCGCCGGCCAACACCAGCTGAGCGGCTTTGAGGCGGGACAGCGTGCCGTGGAACCATTGGCACTCGCTGAGCGGATGCTCCACCGCCTCCGCAGGGGTCACCTCCGAGAACAGGAAGGAGCCTGCACGACGACAACGCCACACGAGGCACTTAATGGACGGCATATGGAGCGCTTTGTCTGATCATGTGACTTTGTAAAGGACCAATCAGTGTTCAGACCAACGGGAGGAGAGCTAACAAAACACACCCGTTGCGTCTGGCGTCTCGGCAAACGGCGTGCCGAGGCTGACCCCGCCCCCGCCCAGAATCCGGCCGTCTGGTTCGTCGAGAGGGGCTCGAGGCGGCAGCTCCGGTGGGAGAGGATCCATCAGAGGGGAGGAGCCTCCGATGCCTCCGTAACACACTGAGACAACAACAACAACAACAACAACAACAGATGAAGTTGTGATGTTTCGGAGTGTTTCTGTGAGGTACTTCTACACAGTCGGTGTACTACTACAGTAGATGGAGCAAAGTACTGAAAGTAAGATCATATGTTTGTAGTATTAGTACATAGTAGTTTTCTCTGTCATAAACTGTGTATTCTTCTAGATCACAGTGTTTATTGACAACAAGCCAAACTGTTCTAACACACCAGACTCCATTGATAAAAGCAGTGATTTAAGCTGTGGGAACAGGAGCTGCTGGTCTGCTGCTGCCTCCGTCTGTTAGTGTGTTTGTGTTGTTGTGAGACTTCAGTGGATCTGAACCAACACTTTACAACAACACTGTGACACAACAACACAAACACAGCAGCAGCCCGAGGCAGCAGGAGACCAGCAGCTCCTGAGCTGTGAGAGCTTAAATCTCTGCTTTTATGAGTGGAGTCTGGTGTGTTTGGAGAGAGTAAACTACAGCTTCAGCTCCGTCAGAAAGGCGAAGAGCTGAAGATAAAATAACTACAACACTCATTTAAACTGATATTCATCCTTTGAGGAAACCAAAACACCAGCAGAACGTCCACGTTTAAAAACCTTGTGAAAGACGGTCGACGATCTCCGGCGTCCCGCTGATGTCCAGCGGCCCCACGGACACGCCTTCAGCGTCCTCCTGCTCACTGTGGAGGCAGAGGGAGGGCAACAGGTCGTCACACAGCTCGGTGTCACTCGATTGTTTGTGTGTTTGTGTGTTTGTTTGTGTGTTTGTTACCTGAGACAGATGCCGTTCCTGATGTCGCTCAGCCAGGCTCTCATCTGAACAGCGTCACGCGTCTCTATCACGTACTGAGACGACCCCTCCAGCTGAGAGAGGAGGAAGAGGAGAGGAAGAGGAGAGGAAGAGCAGAGAAGATGAGAGGGAGAGGAAGAACAGGAGGGAGAGGAAGGACAGCAGGAAGAGGAGGAAGAGGAGAGGAATAGAAGAGGAGTTAGAGGAGGAAGAAGAGGAAGAGGAGAGGAAGATGAGGGAGAGGAGGAAGAGGAGAGGAATAGAAGAGGAGGGAGAGGAGGAAGAGGAGAGAAGATGAGAGGGAGAGGAGGAAGAGGAGAGGAAGGAGAGGAGGCAGAGGAAGAAGAGGAAGAGGAGAGGAGGGAGAGGAAGATGAGGGAGAGGAGGAAGAGGAGAGGAATAGAAGAGGAGGGAGAGGAGGAGGAGGAGGAGGAGGAGAGGAAGGAGAGGAGGGTGAGGAGGAAGAGGAAGAAACCAGGAAGATGAAGAGAAGAGGAACAGGAAGGGAAGAGAATAGAAAGAGGAGAGGAAGAAAAAGAGAAGGAGAAGAGGAGAGGAAGCTTCAGTTGGTCTTCCTTCAGGTGAGTTCTCAGTTCTTTATGTTCAGGATGTTTCTTCATCTTCTCCTCCTCTACATCTCATTTCAGTTTCTTTACAGATTACTGAGACAAAATATCATCATAACTCAAGAATAGAACATTTATTACGCTGCATGAAGACGACTTTATGGATGTTTGTGGCGCTTTGAACGCACGACTGCAGCGTGCACCGGTACATGTAGGCGGTGCGTTCAGGTACATGTAGGCGGTGCGTTCAGGTACATGTAGGCGGTGCGTTCAGGTACATGTAGGCGGTGCGTTCAGGTACATGTAGGCGGTGCGTTCAGGTACATGTAGGCGGTGCGTTCAGGTACATGTAGGCGGTGCGTTCAGGTACATGTAGGCGGTGCGTTCAGGTACATGTAGGCGGTGCGTTCAGGTACATGTCGGCGGTGCGTTCAGGTACATGTCGGCGGTGCGTTCAGGTACATGTAGGCGGTGCGTTCAGGTACATGTCGGCGGTGCGTTCAGGTACATGTCGGCGGTGCGTTCAGGGCTCACCTGCAGCAGGAAGGTGTTCTCCTTGTCGGGCACCTCCAGCGCCGTGGTGCTCCTCACGTCGCCCATGGAGCAGCACGGAACGGTCAGCCGAGGCTTGGAGGACTGAAGACACAGAGGAGGAAAACATCTTTTAACAACTTCATTCCTCTTTCACAGAAGAGCTCATCTTCACGACAGGAACCAGAGGGAACATCAGCACCTTTAAGGAATGTCATCAGCAGCTACTGAATCAAACAATATCAAACATAAACAAATGATCTCACTGCTCGCAGCTCATAAACAGAAACATCAACATGCCAAACGTGCTGCTGAGCCTCGATTAACACACTAGACTCCATTGATAAAAGCAGTGATTTAAGCTGTGGGAACAGGAGCTGCTGGTCTGCTGCTGCCTCCGTCTGTTAGTGCGTTTGTGTTGTTGTGAGACTTCAGTGGATCTGAACCAACACTCTACAACAACACTGTGACACAACAACACAAACACAGCAGCAGCCCGAGGCAGCAGGAGACCAGCAGCTCCTGAGCTCTGAGAGCTTAAATCTCTGCTTTTATGAGTGGAGTCTGGTGTGTTTGCAGAGAGTAAACTACAGTTTCAAAAGGTGAAGATAAGAACTTCTTGTTCTTACAGTTTTTTTAAACGATTAAATAAATGAGACAAACGTGATTTTTTCAGAGCCGAGAGACAGAGAGGAAACCGCTCTGAAGGTCAAATGAAGCCGACCGGCTGACCTTGACCGTGCTTCACTTACTTTGGGCGGGATGAAGAACTCCAGGTAGTACTCCTCCCCGCGCTCGCCCCCCTCTCGGTCTCTCTCTCGGAGGACCAGGCGACACTTGTGCCAGCGTCCTCCCCTCCAGGGAACGCTGCCCCCGCTGGCCAGCGGCTGCACCGCGCTGCCCGCCGCCGCTGAGCTGTTCCCGTCGGCGCCGTGATGCAGCAGGCCGAAGGAGAAGCCGGAGAAGCCGTGGCTGCCGGCAAACTCGTCGGTGGACGAGCTGACGCTCACGCCGCCCTCCCTCACCAGCCGGCCCACCTTCCTTGGGGGTCCGGCGGCGGCGGAGGCGGCGGCGCTGCTCGGCGGCAGCGTGGATGAGGAGGAGTGGTGGGGGCCGGCGCCGGTCGGGGTGAGCGCGGGCGGCGGCGAGCGCGACAGCCGGAGCTTCTCCAGCCGGTGGCTCCACTTCTCCTTCTCGCCGCCCTCGCCGTTGCTCCGCCGCCGGTCCCTCGCCGCCTCCGACAGAGACAGGGAGGTGGCGCTGCTGGAGGAGGAGGGCGGCAGCGAGGAGGAGGAGGAGTGAGGCAGCGAGAGCGGCATGGACAGGGAGACGGGCATGGAGGAGGTGGGCGTGGGCGGCTGCGTGCTGGAGTTCCTCTTGGAGGGCGCCAGCAGGGCGGCGTCCTGCACGCCCATGGTGTAGCTGTAGCTGGAGGGCAGCGGGCTCTGGGCCGCGTCGCCGGACGAGCTGCGCCAGTGCAGGATGCCGCGCACGCTGCCGCGCACGCTGCGCCCCACGCTGCGCAGAGAGAAGCGCTTCTTCAGTTTGTTTTTGGAGGCGCTGGACGAGCCGTTGCCTTTGGAGCCCGGCGGCGAGGCCGGGGAGGAGGAGGGCGGGTCCTGAGGAGAGTAGGAGGCGTCGTCCGCCTCCGCGCACTCGGCTTCCTGCTCGTCCGGCTCCGCGTCTTCTCCGACGGACGCCGCGCCCAGCCAGCTGTCCTCTTCCTCCTCCACGGGCGCTTCCCCGTTCCCAGGAGCGGCTGTGGCGCCGCCGCCACGCTCCTCACGCCGGCCGTTGTTCCCTCCCACCGAGGAGCAGCACGACGACGAGGAGGACGGAGGCAGGACTTGGCCGTGGGCGTAGGAATCCTGGAACCGGTCGCCGCAGCGGTTCTCCAGCACCAGCCGCGCCGGCGGCGGTGGCTTCGATAGCGGCCGCGCGGCGTCAGTCGCCGTCGGACATGGGAGGATGCCGCCCCCGGAGGCCGACAGGGGCGAGACCGCCTCCTCTTCCAGGGAGGCGGCATCCGACTGGGGAGCCCAGCTCGCCATGTCGTCCCTCGCTGAGGCGCAGCCCGACGGTAGCGCCCCCTCCAGCTCGCTCTGGAAGTGGCGGACGAAGCGGTCGGTGAAACGCCGGCAGAAGGCGGACGCCGAGTCCGGGGAGTAGTGGGGGTTCTCCAGGAGGAACGCCCGGAAGTGGCGTGCAAAGTCGCCGGCCGCGACGCGAGCGTGGAGCTCGCAGAACTCGGTCCAGCTCAAGCACGGCGAGGGGGACGGCGTTGGGGTGTCCGACAGCGAGGACGACGGGTGAGCAGCCGCCTGGGGGGGCGGGCTCACCAGCGGGGGCAGGAGAGGAGGGGGGCGAGGGGAGGGGGACAGGGGCAGCATGGATGGAGAGGGGGGAGACGGGGAGGGGGAGGGAGGCAAAGGGGAGGAGCTAGCCGCCCGCGGGCTGGGCGGGGTCAACAGAGAGCCGTTCATCCCGATGGACCGTCGATCAAATCACTTGAAGCGGGCGACGGAGCGCACAGCGGCACATCGGCCTGACAACCAACCAACGAGTGAGAAGAGAAGCGGAGCGCTCGGCCCCATCGAAACACACCACGCTTGAAATGCAGCGGAACAGGAAAGATGGCGGCTTGAAGGAGACGCCGCTACATTATTTTGGGAGTTTGAATACTCGTGTGGGACTCAGACAGCTGGAGGAGGTCTGACCCGTCTGACCCGACTGTCCAGGAGAAACACGGCCGCATCCTGTGAAACACAGAAACAAACTTTACTTCACAGAGATGGACGAGGAGCCTGAAGGCATCGCTCTGGAGGCGGGTCTTCAGGTGAGACGCCACGAGCTCGTCAGCAGCAGCTCAGTGCACAAGTACACGTCTTTGTGTGTCTTTCTGCCACATCAGAGTAGCTCATGTACTAACGGCATGTCCTCAGCCTGTAGGGCAGAGTCACTTTGCAGACTGAGATTTTAAATGTAGGATTTATGTATTTTTTATGTACTTAAATTCATCTCCTTAGAGCAAACCTGCATGTTTCTAATGATTGAAAACATCATATATCACATGATGATCTACAGTAGTTTGATTGTAACCCAGTACTGTACACAAGTATAAATCTGAGGTACTTATACTTTAGTTGAGTATTTTCTTTCCATGACACCTTCTACTTCTAAGCCACTATATTTATTTCACAGCTCTAGTTGTTTAGGTTAATCTATAACAATGTTAATGTATTAGTAATAATGTTAATACAATAGTGATAATAGTAATGTAATAGTAATATTGTTAATATAAGAGTCACTTCGGTAATTATGACATAATTTCTCATTTGTTACAAAGAATAAAATCAATAAATGTAGAAAATATTGATCAGATTAATCCATAACGAAATATAGGAGTACAGGTCACATTTTGAATACTTTAACTACATCTTAGTGATTATACTGACTCACTTCTACTGGAGCACAGTATGTATACTGTGTGGTATTAGTACATTTACTGTAATAGTGTATTTGTACTGTGTGGTATTGGTACTTGTACTATACGAGTATCTTCACAGAGTGGTGCTAGTACTTGTACTGTAATAGTGTGTTTGTTCAGCGTGGTATTAGTACTTGTACTGCAGTAAAGGAGCAGTACTCCACATGAAGGAACTAAGTGGTAATATCACGTTGTCACATGAAGGAGCTCATTCAGCTCCTTTAAAGACGTGTAACGTTCATGAACACAGAAAACCTCCGTGACTTAGAGCTGGACCTCTGCACCTCTGTAACCACGAAAACAAAAAATATCAACAACAACAAGCAACATCAACAACGAGCAACAACAAGGTTCTTCTCTAGCTAAGCTAACTGTTAGCCTGTTAGCTTAGCTATTAATAAACCAGCTAGCTAGTGTTGCGCGTGTTTTCGCTACCTGCACATCACAGTCCGGGGTTTCCCTCCGCGTCTCTGTTGCTGGAACGTGGCTCACACTTCCTAGTCCTTCCGGTCTACATAACGGAGCAATGATTGTTCGTGAAAAAGGTTGTTGTTGTTGCTAAATATGAATATAGCTATTCGCCTTGCCTTGGACAACGTTTCTTCTCGCTCGCTGCCTCGGAGTCTCGCGATCGTTCGCGCGTTCGCTCGTTGACAGCTGCCGTTAAAAAAAAGAGAGAAGAAGAAGAAAAGACCCGCTGGATTTTAACGGCGGATTGAGGAAGGAGAGGGGAGGGAGGGGGGGGGTTATCTCTCTGTTTACAGACACATAATGGTGGTAAAAGTACTAACTCCACAGTGAGAATACTATACTGTAAGAATACTCTGCATAAGTACTAATACCACTCAGTATAAGTACCTAATACACTGATGTATTAATGACATTAATCTCTTCAGCTGTTTGTTTATGTTCATTTTTTGACACAAATCTTCATTCCCTATTAAAGCTGTCAGATAAATGAAGTGAACTAAAAGTATGAAGTAGCATGAGGAAAAATTCTCCAGTAAAGTACAAGTACTTATTTGTACTTTACTTAGTTATTTTCCACTAAAAAAGTTGTTCTCAAAATAAAAAACAACACAAAGAACACAAAGCTGCATTTCAAGTACTTTCAAAAAGTTTAATTACAAATGATTAAATACAACAGCATCAAGGTTGTTCTATAAATTTAAAAAAATCAGTTTTATCTTCACAATCAGATGATATTTAATCAAAGTATTGATCATAAGTGTTTCAACAGAGAGGCCGGCTCTCAATTTTCTGTCTTGGAGTCCAGAGGAGGAGGAGTCTGGTGGCCCCGCCCCCTTGTGACACGGAGAGCTCCCCTGCAGATCAGCGTGAACCAGTAGAGCTGCAAGGGCCACAGCAGGGCGGCCCCCAGGTTGCACTGCCACGGGGCCTCCAGGGCCACCGCGAACACGGAGACAGACGAGTACCTGCAAGACAAAGTACAGGTCACAGAATACACACTGACACACACACACACACACACACACACTATGTTTCCTCAGACAGGTGTTCCAGCTAGAACCATCTTCAGTTAAGGTACTAATACCTTGTTTACTGTCATGTTTTGTCAGATTCATGTAATAGAGTTGCAACAAGAGTACACAGACTGAAGTACAAGAGTACACAGACTGAAGTACTACTACCTGCTGTAGGCGAAGTATAAGTACGGGAAGAGCAGCACGCGACAGAAGAAGAAGGTCAACAACAGGAGGAGCCCGTTGAGTTTGTGGAGAAGAGTGTGATGCTGCTGGAACTGAGGAGGAGGAGGAGGAGGAAGAGAAGAAGAATAAGGAGGAGGAAGAGAAAAGAAGAAGGACATGTTTGCAGTACTTCATGTGTTTCTCATAATAATAATGAATCTGCTCACCTGGATCAAGACTTTCCCCAAACACACACACGGAGTGCTGAGCTCAGCCAGGAACAACACACCCTGGAAGAAGTCTCCTCTGCCCCGCCTCCACAGCTGAGAGACACACACACACACACACACACACACACACACACACACACACACACATATAATAATAACAAAACAATACAACCACTGCTGCCTCTAGTGGACAACAACAAGAACACTGATCATATTAACAACAATAACCATGTAAATGAGCAGGGCGTTACCAGGGAGGCGGGGCAGCAGAACAGCACCATGAACAGGTGGTGCAGCACCAACAGCTTCTCCCGCTGCAGGAACCTGACCACCACAGCTCGCTTTGACCCGCCTCTGCCCTCCTGCCCCTTGTGACCTTTGACCTGCAGCTTGTGCCAGTAGCACAGGAACATGGCGTAAATGTCGTAGGCAAAGTATGGCGCAGCAAACAGGATGTAGGCGTCGGTCAGCCAATGTCTGAGCAGGAAACAGATTGTTGACATTTATCACACGATGGATCGATTAAACAAATACAACAAGGAGACGTGGCTGATTCCACAATAACATTAAAGTAAGAGAACTTTTCATGTAGTGTTGGTTCTAGTGGCCCCTGTGGACTAAAGAGGTAGTGTTGGTTCTAGCGCCCCCTGTGGACTAAAGAGGTAGTGTTGGTTCTAGTGCCCCCTGTGGACTAAAGAGGTAGTGTTGGTTCTAGTGGCCCCTGTGGACTAAAGAGGTAGTGTTGGTTCTAGTGCCCCCTGTGGACTAAAGAGGTAGTGTTTGTTCTAGTGCCCCCTGTGGACTAAAGAGGTAGTGTTGGTTCTAGTGCCCCCTGTGGACTAAAGAGGTAGTGTTGGTTCTAGCGCCCCCTGTGGACTAAAGAGGTAGTGTTTGTTCTAGTGCCCCCTGTGGACTAAAGAGGTAGTGTTGGTTCTAGTGCCCCCTGTGGACTAAAGAGGTAGTGTTGGTTCTAGTGCCCCCTGTGGACTAAAGAGGTAGTGTTGGTTCTAGTGCCCCCTGTGGACTAAAGAGGTAGTGTTGGTTCTAGTGCCCCCTGTGGACTAAAGAGGTAGTGTTGGTTCTAGTGCCCCCTGTGGACTAAAGAGGTAGTGTTGGTTCTAGTGCCCCCTGTGGACTACAGAGGTGACATTTTTGTGACATTGGTGCTCAGATTTTATTTTAATGTTGAGAATTCTCTAAGTATATATATTTTTTGAGATGTTTCTTAAAGTGACATGTTGAGTTTTGTTGACTCTGAACAGCTGCTGCTCCCAGAATGCATTGCTGCAGAAGTTCGTGGTGTGATTTGGTAAACAAATGCAGCTGAGAGGAAGCTCCACTTTGACTGGGAAATGAAGAAGCCGACACGCACACGTACACACACACACACACACACCCAGGATTATGTGAGGATTTAGAGTTGTAAATAGCTTCGTCTGATAATTAGCTCATATAACTACATTGTGGGGACCACATTGTGGGGACCACATTGTGGGGACCACATTGTGGGGACCACATTGTGGGGACCACATTGTGGGGACCACATTGTGGGGACCACATTGTGGGGACCACATTGTGGGGACCACATCCTGCGGCAGATGGATCAGTGACGCCTCACCGGTCCTCCAGGACGTCACTGCAGGAGGACACGATCACACAACCAGCTGACGAGGCCAGGACGGCCTGCAGGGAGGAGACCAGGCTGGAGGAAGAAGGCATCATCATCATCATTATGTTCTCATCATCCTAATCAATGTCATCATCATTGTTATCCACATCATATTTATCTTTATCAACCTCCTCATCAACATCATCATCTTTATCCTCATCTGGATGAGGCTGAAGATGAGGATGATAAAGATAATATATATATACCATCCTCATCTTTATTTTGCTCATTATCTGGGTGAGGATGAAGATGGTTTATTTCTATAAATATAAATGAACTAAAGTTTTGTGTTTTGAGTCAGAACAAGAGGTTAATTCACAAAAGCAAAAGTGTGGTTTGAGTCCTCAGGGCTTCCATACCTTTTTTACAGAAGCACATCTGAGGTCATACACACGTGTGTGTGTGTGTGTGTGTGTGTGTGTGTGTGTGTGTGTGTGTGTGTGTGTGTTCCTACCGGGTGGACATGATGGTGGCGTCCCCGTCGCTCCATCCCATAATGTGTTTCAGCGACTGTTTGGATAAAAGGAAAAGTCCGGGGAAGAAGACGCAGCCGGCAGCCATCAGGGCCAACATGGCTCTGAGAGAGTGTGTGTGTGTGTGTGAGAGAGTGTGTGTGTGTGTGTGTGTGTGTGAGAGTGTGTGTGTGTGTGTGTGTGTGTGTAAGTGAGAGAGAGTGCGAGTGAGAGACTGTGTGTGTGTGAGCTCAGAAGAGGATCAGCTGGGAGGAGCTGCCACCTGCCAGAGGAGGAAGAGGAGGAGGAGGAAGAGGAGGGACACACAGCAGTCCCTTCACTACAACAGATTGGAGGAAGATCTCACTATCTCCTGTTGATCTACTTACAGCTGAGGTGGTGCGTGTGTGTCTCTGGACCAGTGACGAGCCTGCTAGCGGGCTAGCCACAGCTAGCGTAATCAATTATAGCAGCTAATGCTAAATAGTGTGCACTTTTTTTTCCCCAAAGGTGATTTCAAGAGATTTTAACCGATTTCACCAAACAAAGAAAACAGTGAACGTTATGAATATTATCCAGTGTCCGTTTATTTATTTATCATTCACTACTTTAACTCTAAACATTTTTTTTAAGAAATTCAAGTATTTGTTGGGAACACAAGTCAAAAAAAAACTTTTTTTTGTTTGTTGCTAAAACGAAGACAAAACATCAGTTTCATATTTATAATAATAATAATAAAAACATCAAGTTTCTTTTCATAGAAGAAAAACGAGTCTAATTTCTAAACATGACCCGTCCGTCTCTCCGTCCACCCGTCTGTCTCTCTGACCTTCAGGTAACCCGGAGGTCACCTAAAGGTCACCTATTTAAAAGCGACTCCTCTCCTGAAGGATTTCTACTTAATGGAAAGAAAAAGTCAAAAAAGGGAGAAGTTTGACTGATTGTTCCCTAAAATAAATAAAAAAGTGATCTTTGAACCAACAAATTGTTCCCTCAAAATATGTATTTATTATATTTAGTATTTCTTTTAAATAGTTGACACAAGAACTGATTCAATTATCCTTTTTAAATTCCTTAATTTGCAGTTTCATTATTTTAGAAATAAAAAGTTTTGGTTCCAAATGAAGATTAGTTTATGTTTTATGGTTTCTGTTCCAGAACAATTATCTTTAAAAAAAAAAAAAAGTTTGAAACATTTGGTTCAAGTCTTTTTTCTCAATCCTTAAAATAAGATCAAAGAGTTTATATTCAGTGGATACATTTATATATAATTCATAATCAGTGGAATATAAATATTCAGCGGAATATAAACGACATATTCAGGTTTGTTTTCCAGCCAAAAAGGTGAAACTGTAGAAGGAATAAAATCAATGAGAATTAATCTGAAGGAAGAAACCGATTTAAGAATTGTTTTTGTTTTAGGGATCAATCATCAAAACGTTCCTGCGACTCTAATCCGATCACAACAAACAAAAACAAAACTTCTAATAAAAACCACTTCCTAAAATATGAATTCAATAAAAAATAAAAAAAAATACCACAAAATGTTCGTCGTCTTCTTCGTCGTTAAACTGAACTGTCCTCCAGGCGGAAATATACATATGCAGATGTACAGAGGAGAGAGGGGCCCTGGTCTCAGGGGGCCGAACCAGGAGGTCCGGGGCCCCCGGGGCCAAAGAAGAAACTCAGGAACTTCACCAGGATCCTTCAGCTCTCGGGACGCCCAAATAAAAAGGAGACGAGAAAAGCCGTCGTAAAGGTTCCTGAGATCCTTAAAACAAGGTTCCTGGAGAAGTTCCTCTTCTCCAGGGGCCCCTGAAGGCGTCACATGTTTCACTGCTTTGATCTACTTCACATGTTTGTTTATTTACGGCACGTTTGCTTTGTTTTCCTTTGATTTTATTCATTGAACAAAAAAGTTATTTTCTTTCTTTTCTGGGTCTCGACCAAAAAACAAGCCGGCACTAAAAAGAGTGAACAGTTTAGTTATTTGGAAATATTTAAATGATTTGAAGAGTTACAGAATGTAAAGATTCACATGATGTGCAATCAATGATTTAATGTCTCAACAATAAAGTTTACTGACAAAATAAAATTGAATAATAATCTGAAAGAGACAAAGTTTGTTTTCTTTTGTTTGTGAAACTTTTGGTTGACCTTCAGGATAAAAACAAAATGGCCGCAGCTGAACATCAGAAACTCACTTCCTGCTTCTTCAGAATATTTTCTCCAATTAAAACTATTCAATAATAAATCGACTGAGTTTAGTAGTCAAAGAGTTGAACATGTGACACTCCGTTTCCTTCGTCTCATCGTCCACTGAAACTTCTTACAGTCGGATACGGTGATCAATACCCTGATCAATACAGTGATCAATACCTCCTCATGTGGCTTTGTACATTTCGTAGTCCATAAACGGGGTCACCTGAGCCAGGAACTACAACAGGAAGTCCTAAAAAACAACAAACTATAAGGAAACAAGCAGCATTTGACTGACGATGTCCTTCTGAGCAGGGGGGCGGGGCCGTACGTCAGGGGTGGGGCCAGTGGGGGCGGGGCCAGTGGTCAATGTGGGCGGGGCCAGAGAAGAAGAAAGT
>NW_027175887.1:18180412-18190412 GCF_023055335.1 Clinocottus analis
ACATGAGGACGAAGCTCCGCCCACATAGAAACAAGAGACCCGCCCACATGCAGACAGAGCCCCGCCCACATGCAGACAGAGTCCCGCCCACACGCAGACAGAGCCCCGCCCACACGCAGACAGAGCCCCGCCCACACGCAGACAGTCCCGCCCACACGCAGACAGAGCCCCGCCCACACGCAGACAGAGCCCCGCCCACACTGTTCCAGTGGCGGGTCGAGTGTCAACAGGACAAAGAGGAACTCTCTGCTGACGAGCTGGATTTAGACCGCAGGCTAAATGAAGTGAACGATTAAAAGAAGAGAAACTGGGTCAGAGGAAGCGAGCAAGTAAATGTGAGATTAATGACAAGTCTAATATTTAACCCTTTAATGCTAAACCACTCATCACAACCAGAAGCTGGATGAAACCAGGACGTGATCCTGACGTCTGACCCTTCGATTGTTCTCACGTCAAACAGAAAAGATACATTTCCTCAAAGCAGTCGATCTGTGGCGGCTGCAGAATGTCCAACGCTGACAAGACCTGCCAGAACAGAAGACAACCGTTATTCTCTCTTGTATCCCGTGGACCTCAAACGCCTCTCTCTCTCTCTGTGTCGTCCTCACGTTGTCGTGCTTGAAGAAGCAAAGCATCCGCAGCTCTCTGAAGACTCTCTTACAGGACACCAGGTTCTGGAAGACGTTGGGCATCTTCTTCAAAGCCACTTTGCGACCGTCTCGCGGGTCCGTGACGGACCTGAACCAGAACCAGAGAGGAGTCACACAGTCAGGATTTCAGTTGCAACCAAATGAATCATTCATCTTTTGAGGCATTAATATCAAACACTCGCTGCTTCTCTCTCGCTTTTCCGTGTCTCACATGATAATTAACTCAACGTTTCAGATAAAACCAGCTGACCCGGCGTCCTCTAGAGGGACGGCTCCATCGATCGAGGAAATAACCGGCAGATTAGTCGATGACGAAAGTAAACTGAGATCAGCTGATGTGCTGCATACTGCTGATCATCATTTATAAGTGTTTGAGTGACAGTTAAACTCAAACTAAATCCATATAACGTCTGCGTTCGTGCAGAAATTCTTCAGCACACTTAAAGATGCTGTTGGGCGAATGCCACCAGGAGATTATGTCATCAAAGTCCCGTTATGGCCCTATAATAAACATAATAATAATAATAATAATAATAATAATAATAATAATAATGCTTTCTCACCAGACGACCCCAAACGCCCCGTATCCGATGGGCCGGTCCGGCTCCATCTCCGCCGGGCTCGGCACCTCGCTGGCCGGGTTGCTGTAGGGCTGCGGCACGGCGGCTCCTCCGCCGGCGCTGCCCCCCATCGCCGTGGGGTGGCGGGGCGTCCCGGCCGGGGCGGTGGGTCCGGTGAGGCACGGGGTGGCGCTGAGGCCCGTGGACGGAGCGCCGCAGGAGGAGTTGACGCAGAAGTACTTGTGGCCCAGCTCGGAACCCGGAAACAAGTCCCCACAGACGGTCTGCCGGCCGGCGCCGTGAAAGGCCATCCCTCCCGCCGCTCAGCGGGGAGCACAGGAACCGTCCGCTTCGCCCCGAGCCGCCGCTGCTGCCGCCGCTGCCGGCTAGGCGACGAGGACGCACGGCTCCACGCTCGGCATCGCCCCGGAGACTCCTGAGGGCCAACGCAGGGACAGAAACCACTCAGCGTCACAGTCTGGACTTCCTGTTAGAGCGCCACACGCTTCAGCAGGCCGGGTCAACGATAACAAGCTGAGTGCTCTGTCAGACCACTCAGAATAAATCTTTTTTTTTTCTTTTATATATTCTGATATCTTAGATATAGATATTCTGTTTTAGAAGATCTATATCCAAGATATCAGAATATATCCACAAATGTATTTATTTTTAAAAGTAAAAACAATTAATAATGATGTAAATAAAATTATGTAAATAATGATTGAAAATGAATTATTAACTTTCAGTCCATGTTTTTAATAAAAAGAGCAAGAATATTGATTATTCTGTAAAATATAAAATAAAACCTTAAGTAAATAGATGGACGAGTATAACAAAATACACATGTAAACACAAACACGATAAGAGCCTTTAAACATGTTTACTAAATGTCACATTAATATAAATGAAAAATCTCATTCTTACCTGGTGGATTAGTGAAGCTGCTCCGTTAGCTTAGCTTAGCAGGATCCCAGTTTAGCGAAGATATATCCAAAATATTAAAATAGATAAATATAAAACCTCGGAAACAGAAGCTGTCGGTTAATCCTCACGGCCACAAGCAGGTAAATACACGTTGTTGTTGTTTCTTAATGTTTTAAATGACGGATAAATAGGAGAAGCCCAGCTAGCTGCAGTGCTAACCAGCTGCTAGTGCTAACGGGTTAACTAGCTTAGCTAACTAGTTTAACCAGTCGGTTAACAGTGACCTACATACTTCAAACAGAACGCGTCTGTTGTGGTAATTTGATTCGGAAACAAACAAACTGTATTCCGGTTAAATTAAAGAAAACATGCAGCGGAAACTGATCTTTAAAAGGCCGTAAAACCAGGGATTTTGCTACGGGCTAACGGCGCTGCTTCCCGGCTGCAGGACCCGCGAGCCGCCGGCTAGCTTTGGGCTGCTCACTAGCCGGCCATCTCGTCAGGAATCCGGCGAACGAGCGACACGCGAGGACGTTTGTGTCGTGATCAAGGCACGAAGGAGGCTCATCCAGAAAACCAGGCTCGTCCGGCAGGTCTTCTGGAGGTGTGGGGTCCGCTTTAAAGCCCCTTCGGTCGGGTTCACGGCGGCTAGCTGGCTAGCGGGTCCGGGAGGAGGAGCTGGAGGAGCAGGTGGGGGAGGGGCTGTAAACACTGTGCTGGAGGTACAAGTACCTCTACTGAAGTACAAGTACCTGTAAACACTGTGCCGGCGGTACAAGTACCTCTACAAAAGTACAAGTACTTGTGAACACTGTGCTAGGGGGAGTATTATTTTATTGAGGTACAAGTACATTCACTGAAATAAAAGTACTTCTGAGGTAAAAGTATCTTTACTGAAGTACAAGCATCTATACTGAGGTATGTACATTTACTGAAGCGCAAGTACCTCTACTGTGATACAATACCTTTATTGGAGGTACAAGTACCTGTAAACACTGTTCTGGGAGGAGTCTGACTTTACTGATGTACAAGTACCTTTACTGAGGTACCAGTACATCACTGGTAAAATACTTTGGTACAAGTAAAGTAAGTAATACCACAAAGTAAAAATACTGCAGGTACTGAGTATGGCTGCGAGTAGTTTTGTGTATTTAAACTAAATGTATTGAAGCAGAAGTACACAGTAAAAGTACCTCACATCTGTTACTCAGTACTTGTTAAGATCACTTCAACTGTACTGCTTTTGTTTTGTAGTTTTTTAATACAGAAGTAACGAGGCGCTATGCATCAAGTACAATCAATATGCACGGCCACAAAGTACACAAAGTACATGGCAATAAACTTCTTCAAGAAATACAAATCATCATCCAGAGAGAGAGAAAGACCAAATGAAGAAGAGGAGGCATCACTCAAAGTTCACTGGAGAGAGAGAGAGAGAGAGAGAGAGAGAGAGAGAGAGAGAGAGAGAGAGAGAGAGAGAGAGAGAGAGAGAGAGAGAGAGAGACAGAGACAGAGAGAGAGAGAGAGTCTGCCTCCTCCAGATATAAAAGTGTTTTAACTCTTCAGTCTGAAGGCAAACTGGAGCTAAAAGTTCATAAACAAACAAACATGGTGGAATATAAATGATCTAAAAACACTTTACAAAATCATGACGATGTGCGAGTCAGTCGACAGTCAAAACAACGAGGTGATGGCGAAAAGGGACCGCTAACTGCTAGCTAACCGCTAGCTAACCCACGGAAATCAAACACACGGAGCTCTGAGGTTTCCTCGTCGTCTCTTCCCCGTCTTCAGCTCGTCGGGTCCAGTTTGCAAAGTGTGTGTGTGTGTGTGTGTGTGTGTGTGTGTGTGTGTGTGTGTGTGTGTGTGTGTGTGTGTGTGTGTGAGAGAGAGAGAGTTCAGCTGTTTCCGCCTGCTGACGGAGGTAAAAGGACGGAAAGGCGTCTCTCAGTCCGAGAAAACATCTGGAGAGTGAAGACAAAAAGCCGGTAAATCAAACTGACACAAAGAAACACGACAAAGACGCACAAAACAGCTGCAAGAAGACAACATAAACAAAGAGACACAATACAACAACAAAAAGATTTAAAATGGCCACAAAGAAACACGACAAAGAGACTCAAAACAGAAAAGAAACCAAAATGGTGACCAAGATAAACAAGTTTACGGACTAGAGATACACAGACACACACACACACAGACACACACAGACACACAGACACACCCCTGGGTTGGATGCGTGCTAACTGTGGGCCGGGGGCCCGATGCCGGAGCAGTCCGCCACCAGCAGTCCCACCACCGCGGCGGCGCCGGACACGGCAGCGGCGGCGTCGCCGCTCGATGGGTCCGGGGCGGCGTCGCCCTGGTCGGCGTGCGTGCCCATGTGACCCTGGAGCTGCGTGGCCGTCTTGCACTGCACGCCGCACAGCTGGCACAGCAGCACGCCGCCGGCACCCGCCCCGCCGAAGCCGCCGCGCGCACCGCCACTCTCCTTCCACTCCTGACCGTGGTGCTTCTGAGCGTGAACCCTCAGGTAGGTGAGCGTGGTGAAGCCTGGAAACAAGAGACACTACCGCTTTAGTCCACAGGGGGCACTAGAACCAACACTACCTCTTTAGTCCACAGGGGGCACTAGAACCAACACTACCTCTTTAGTCCACAGGGGGCACTAGAACCAACACTACCTCTTTAGTCCACAGGGGGCACTAGAACCAACACTACCTCTTTAGTCCACAGGGGGCACTAGAACCAACACTACCTCTTTAGTCCACAGGGGGCACTAGAACCAACACTACCTCTTTAGTCCACAGGGGGCACTAGAACCAACACTACCTCTTTAGTCCACAGGGGGCACTAGAACCAACACTACCTCTTTAGTCCACAGGGGGCGCTAGAACCAACACTACCTCTTTAGTTTACAGAGTATTTCTATGTATACTTTTACTAAAGTAAATGAGCAGAGTAGTTTTTCCTCTACTTTTTAAAACTTTTTTGTTTTGCATTATTTAGAACTGATCCATGACCAAATAGAGCAGAAGATATTTGTTATCATTAAAGAAGAGCGGCTCAAAGGAAGCTCTCGTAGCTCCTTCATAATAAAAGCCCCCCGCTCCTTCACAATAAAAGCCTTACTGCGGTTGCAGAGGTGGCAGGCGTGGTGCTGCGACTGGTTGTGGACCCTCATGTGGTCGGTGATGTAGGCGGCGGACAGCAGCTTCCCGCAGATGTGACAGGGCACCTTCTCCTCGTGGCGGATGAGGTGAGCGCGCAGACGGTCCCGCGTGGCGAACGCCGACGTGCACGTCTGTGGAGGAACGAGTGCAATTGATGGTTTCAGGAGGCAGAAAACAAAGTGAAACTTCAGTTTTAAGTGAGCAGAGAGGGACTGAGGTTATTTAAAGATCTGTTTTTTAAGATGCTGTGAATACAGAACTCGACCTGGTAGAACCTCATATGTTAAATATCTCTCCGATCTCTTCATCGTCTCACAGCCAAAAGAAAAAGTCTGTTTGTGTCCAAAACTGTAAACTATGGATGCCCATTTCTGCCACAAAAAAATCATGACAAAAAATATGAATAAATCATAATTATGAACAAAAAAAAGTATGACCAAAAAAAACATGTATGACAAAAAAAAAAAAAAAGTATGACCGCCCCCACAATAAAGTATGACCAAAAAAAAAGACTTTTTTTTTTTTGTTGAAATTATGAGATAAAAAGTCATAATGACATAGTAAGTGTGCATGCGCTGCCTTCACATGTCTCTTCATCCCCTCGCCGGTCTAACCATGCTAACTATGCAAAATCTGATTTATTTCTTTATATAATAACCTCTTCCCCGGCTCGGTCATTATTATATTATATTTTTGAAGACCCTGAGAGATAAAATACATCCCATAAATAATCTAAAAACATTTGTTTTTATTTCCACTTCAGTGCTGATCGATCATTTGATTTTTGTATTTTATTATTTGTTTACAACAAAGCAGCTTCATTAAAACCATCATCATCATCATCATCATCCAGTGTTTCATGCTCTATGTGATTCACAAACCCATATTGGCTGAACTCCAGTAAACAGACAGATGAAGACGTTACCGTGCACTTGAACGGTCGCTCTGTAGAGTGCACCTGTCGGACGTGGCTGTTGAGGTGGTCCGGTCTGAGGACAGAAACAGTCTTATTAACACCTTATTAACACCTTATTAACACATTTTATTAGAGTCAAGACGCTCCATGTCTGCATGCAGAAGGTTGAATAAGAAGAGAGGAAACCAGGAAGTCATTGGTCAAAGAAACTGGAAGCTTAGATTTTCACAATAAAAGCCCTTCCTCTTTCCATTTCCCTGCTGTGAACCTGCACATGTCCCCTCTGTGGGACGAACAAAGGACGATCTAATCTTGTTGACAGGCCGTCAGACGAGGTTTAAAACCTCTCAAAAACACATTTAAAGTTCAACAATTAAACCCGGGTGAATACAAACGTCTGAACTAAACCGTTTTCATCCGTGAGAATAGTTGCTATTGAAGAGAAAACGCCACCGTTTTAACTACATCAACTGTATTAAAGTCTGGTACCGAGAGAAGGCCTTGGCGCAGTGAGGACAGATGTAGGGTTTCTCCACGCCGCCCTGGTGCGAGCGCACGTGGTAGCTCATGCGGTCTTTCCTCTTGAAGCGCTGCTGGCAGACGGGGCAGCAGTACGGCTTCTCGTCCGAGTGCGACAGGCGGTGGCGGTTCAGGTGGTACACGTCCCGGAAGGCCTTCCCGCAGGCCTCGCAGGCGTGGTTCTTCCTCACCTGGTGGGGGTTCGGGTGAGGGTTCGGGTTCTGTGGGGAGATGGCGGCGGCGTCACGGTTCATCAACTCAAAGAGGACTCACAGGACGTTTTTACTCATTATCTTTCTCCAGAAAACACAATTCAAATGATAATTAAATAAAATATATTATGTTTATGGTACTATAGCAGAGGCTGAACGCATCACCATGTACCACACCTGGTTCTCCGTTAGCGGTGCTGCTAACTTTATTAACTGTCTTTATTGTTGACAAAAGGCGGCAGAGAGCAGATCCTTCTGTTCTGATCTTCTGTATCTTTCACAATAAAAGCCCCATGACGTACAAACTGGACAAAGTAATGTTGGTGACTAGAAGGACTAGAGAGAGAAGTCAAAGTTGAATAAAACAGAACCCACCTGCTCCACGGAGCCCACCACCACCACCGCCGCCTGGACGGGGGCCGGCGGCGCCGCGGCCATGGTTGCGTTAGCCGGGGCGCCGGATACCGAGATCTGCGGCGGCGCCTCTTGGTGGGCGTGCTGGGGGAGGGGTCCCGGTGCGGGGGGCGGAGCCTGAGCAGGAGGAGGCAGAGCGAGCTGGAGCAGCGACAGCGGGACGGTCTGCTTCTCCACCCGACCCGCTTTGCCCCCGTCCTCCTTCTCCCGCGCCGCCCGGTCCTTCATCTTGATGCCCGTGTGCACCGACTGGTGCCGCCGCAGGTTGTAGCTGTTCTTGAACTCCTTGTTGCAGGTGGAGCAGACGTGGGCGGGCCGGCCGGGCTTCACCTGCAGCTTGACTGGAGGAGAGAGACTCACCTTTATTATAAACACATATATACACATTTATATCTAACGTTGTTCATCTCATCCATGAAGTAACCAGTACCAGGAAGCGGGTCCTCGCTCAGCGCGGCCGTGTCCACGGTGGACGGAGGAGAGCCCACGTGCTCGGCCGGCGGCGCCGAGCCGGAGAGAAGCAGATCGGACTGCAGCGGCGCCTCCACCTGACCCTGAGCCGCCGGAGTCTGAGGACACACGGTACAGGTCACAGTACTACTACTAGTACTACTACTGATCATTAAAAGAATTATACCAATACTACTAATATTACAACTAAGAATAGTACTACTGATACTAATACTATAAATCATAGACTGAATACCAATACTACTACTAATACTGCTAAAACTACAACGACTAATAATAATAGTACTACTACAAATAATAATATGAATCATGAAAAGAATACCAACACTACTACAAATAGTACTCATAATACCAATATTACTACCAATAATACACAAATACTACATGTGTTTTTATGTCTGTTGATCAATTTATTCATTCATCAGGATTATGATGAATCCTGTTTCTTAATAGTTCAGATTGAGCTCCAGATGAACGAAGTGTGTATTAGTACCACAGTAAAAGTATGTATTAGTACCACAGTATAATATAGTTTTCACATTAATACATGAGTTAAGGAGTTACATTAATACTCTCATGATAAAATATACATTATTACAACAGTTTGAAATGTATTCTGCTAAATAAAAAGTACCAGTGACAGAGTATTTACACTGTGTGGTGTTAGTAGTTGTACTGCAACATGGTATTCATACTGTAGTATTAGTACTTGTTTTTACCACAACAGAGTATTTTCACTCTTGGGAGGGGAGTGGGGGCTCCATCCTGACCCCCCTGTGACCCCCCACAACAACAACAACAACAACAACAACAACAACAACAAAGCAGCTCAGCATCAATCACTCACCTGAAAGAGGAAGTTGCTCCAGGAGGTGTCCATCTTGAACCCCAGCAGCTCACCGGGGAGGAGGAGGAGGAGAGGAGGAGGATGAAGAGGAGGATGAAGAGGAGGTGGAGGAGGAACCAAACACGAGGCCTCTATGTCCTCCGCACCTGTCCGGCTTTAATGGACGATATTCAGCTTCTATGAGTCATGAGTTAATGTCTGTTGGCGCCAAAAC
Source organism: Clinocottus analis (assembly GCF_023055335.1). NCBI lineage: Eukaryota > Metazoa > Chordata > Actinopteri > Perciformes > Cottidae > Clinocottus > Clinocottus analis. The sequence goes on from NW_027175887.1 coordinate 18,189,313, forward strand.
GCTTTTGAGGCCATGTTTGTTTGTTTTAATGGTGCGTTTTAAAAAAATATAATTTGCTTAATGTCCACTGGACTAGCACAACTATTTGGTGAATTGCATGCAAACAAATAAAAAACAAGAGATAGTGTGCATGCGGAAGATGAGCAGGACGTCGCGCGGAGCATAGTCGCAGCTGTGCAGAAGCTCCGGGAGGAAGGGGGGAGAGAGGGGAGAAAAAAAAGGCCGCAGCGTCGGGGTCCTAAGCCTCGGCGTTGCGTACAGCTCGTCCCCCAACTAGAGAGCTCCCGGTCGGCCGCGGTCCATGGCTCCGCCTCGGTGTTTCGATCGACGGGGTGACATCTTTCTCTTTTTTTGAAAAAAACTCTCTCCCTCTCTCGCGCGCGCCCTCCCTCCCTCTCCGTCTTTCTTCCTTTTCTTTTTTTTCTTTTTTTATTTATCTCTCCTTCACCCCCACTCTGTCCCTCTCCGCTTTAAAGGGAAAGTGTTTGTGCGCGCGCATCCAGCCGCCCACCCGCCTCGCGGACCCCGTCTCGTGCCGTCCCCCTTCTCGCCCCCGTCGCTGCCGTTTCTCTTTAGGCCGACAAATAATGAAATCCGACATTTAAAAAAAGAGAATCCGCTCGGCTCGTTCGTGTCCTCTACTGAGGGTTTAAAATATATAAAAATAAATAAATAAACCGGTGTTCGTCCTGTCACCGGAACCTCTCTCCGCTAAAATGGTGTCGGGTTGAGCTAAAACAAGGCTTCCTTAAAGGGAACGGCGCGCGCAAGTGCAACAGCTGGATTCTAACCCGACGTCTATTGTCGAGCGGGTTTCACCAAACTCTATTCAAGAAAATGTCAAATGTCACGAATACTCGCCTTAAGTTCATTATAATAACCACAAGAAGCGATTCCAATGATCGTTTTTCATCCAGTAAGAAGCACTTATGAATTCGGTATTCCTTAAATACCCCAAAGTGTTGTATTAAAGTGCTTTAGCTTTTTAATTATTTCCTACCACTAAAGTACACGTTAGAACTGCTGTATTCTCACCCCACGTCCATTTTACTGGGTTTCACCAAACTCCATTCAAAAAATCAATGTCAGATCTAGTTATT